>NC_056746.1:184249552-184471292 GCF_019279795.1 Protopterus annectens | reverse complement strand
TGAGGACTGTGGGTTTAGGGGTGGGTTAAGTGAGTTAGGGTTGGGGTGCAGGTAGGGTGTGTGTGCGATAGTGAGGGACTGTGGGTTTAGTGGTGGGTTAAGTGAGTTAGGTTACGTGCAGGTAGGGTGAGTGTGCGGTAGTGTCGGACCTTGGGGTTAGGGGTGGGTAAATGAGTTAGGTTAGGGTGCAGGTAGGGTGAGTGTGCGATAGTGTCGGACCTTGGGGTTAGGTGGGTAAAGTGAGTTAGGTTAGGTGCAGGTAGGGTAAGTGGTAGTGTCGGACCTTAGGGTTAGGGTTTGGGTTAGGGATAGTGGATATGTTATGTAGTGTACTGTGTTGTTTACGTGTAGTGTGTTGGTGTAATGGTTTTCGGTGTTTTGCGTTGTCGGTATTTTTTGTTGTCGGTCTTTTGGTGTCGGTGATTAGTGTGTCGGCGAAACGCGATTTCGGGCATCTGAAGGTGATCCATATATATATATATATATATATATATATATATGTATATATATATATATATATATATATATATATATATAGGAGTCAATCACTTCAGACACTGACCCTGATGTGGCAGAACGGTACCTCCGGTCACCTCCTGAAGATGCCTCCTTTGGAGACATCTTGGAAATGTTTAAAGTGAGGTGCATGGCAGTCCAGCTCCCCTTTGGTTGAGGAGTCAGTTTATCTGAAGGCCTTTGAGTCTCGCCCTTCCACCTCTTGGGTGACTCCATCTTCTGATGAGCTTATTGATTTAATCTTTCGGAAGGTATGGGAGACCCCAGATACCACAGAGCCCACTCCTAGGAGGCCAAATAAGCACATGACTTCCCCAAATGACAAAACTTTTCTATCCAAGGGAGTAGCTGTAGATGCCATGGTCTTGGCCGTGGCCACTAAAAAGGAAGTCTGTGAAACAAGTTCCTGCATCCATCCTCCTAATAAAAATTCTAGGACCATGGATAGATATGGGAAGTGCATCTTCTCTTCAGCAACCTTTGCTGTTTGGTCATTGAACTAACTATGCCATTTCATTAGACTGCAGTGGGATCTATTAAAAGAGTTGTCAGAGGCTATCCAAGGAGCTGTAGCTGGTGCGGTCACAGATAAGGTAGCCTCACAGCTCGCTACCCTAAACTCTGTAACAAACTCGTCCATGAGGCTGATTTCATGTGCATTGGATGGAACATGTAGGGCAGCGGGTTCAGGTATTTCTCTTAGGAGGCAGGTCTGGATGCTCCTTTGCAATTTCACAGAGCCCTTCGGGTTTTCCTTCGATAACTCCCCATTTGATGGCTCTTCTTTGTTTGTGCCAAAAGTAAAAGAAGTAGTCTCCAGATATGAACAAGAGGGCAAGACTTTATCTGCTGTTGGAGTACATTTTTCTACTCCTACTAGACCCTTTCCCATAGGACAGAGAGGTAGTGGAACAATGTGGTTCAGGAAATATCAAAGGTCTTTCCCAGACACACAGGGTGAAAGTTCCCCAAGAGGCAGAGGGGGGAACAACAATGGAAAATTTCAACCATGTGGCAGTGGAGGCCCACAAAGTGTGGGCTATAGAGAAACTTTCTTTGTAAAACCCTTTCAGCGCTCATGAAGGGATGCCCGATTGTCCACTTCTGGAGGCAATTAGGGGGCGATTATCTCTGCACCTTCAAACCTGGCTAGATATAAGTGACAAATGGTTGCCAAGAGTAATATCCAGAGGTTACATTATCCACTTTTCCCTTCCACTTCCATTCGTTCCACCCATTCAAATGGAACAAACCACCTTAGAAGTCTCAAAGTTGCTAAACAAAAGATTCATCCAAGAAGTCTCCACAGACCAGAGAGGATCTGGAACTTATAAAGATTCTTTTAGTTCCAAAGAAAACGGGGGACTAGAGACCATTCTTGGATCTCACAAATTAAACAAATCAGTAAAGAAGAGAAGTTCTGGATGGTTGCACTGCAGTCGATGCTCCCATTTCTGGAAAAAGACAATTGGGTGTGCTCTTTAGACCTCCAAGACGCGTACTGCCAAATAAAAATAGACCTTCGAGGAGGCATTTGTGCTTCTGGCGAGGGGCCAGTCATTATCAATTTTGAGCTGTACCCTTTGGTCTCACTACAGCCCTCAGAGTGTTCATCAAATGCATGGCAGTAGTGACTTGCTCACCTGAGACAACAAGGATTGCAGGTGTTTCCATATCTAGACGACTGGCTCATAACCTCCCCGACCAGCCATCTTCTACTACAGGCCAGAGAGACTACATTACAAACCTTTTCAAGGCTAGGTATTATGATAAACTACCCAAAATCTGCTTTAAAATCTTGTCAGAAATTGAACTTCATAGGAGCAGAGTTAGAAATTGAAAGGATGGTAGCAAGTCTTACTCCAGAACGGATACACACTTTACGACATCAGGTAAAGAGTTTAATAAGGAAGAAAGAGCACCTGCCAAACTTGTACTTCAGGTACTTGGTATGAAGGCAGCTTCAGTTGTTCTGGTACCATTAGCACACTTTCGCATGAGGTTACTTCAGTGGCTGCTGTCGACACAATGGTCTGTCCTAGAACTTCCATCGACTAACAAGATTTTGATAACCAATTCTTGCAAACAAGACCTTTTATGGTGGATTCAGTTACCTCAGGTAACTCAAAGCCATCCTTTTACGCTTCCCCAGCCCTGAGCCACAGTGACCACAGCCGCTTCTCAGAAAGGGTGAGGGCGTCATTATCTGGGAAAGGCGGTCCAAGGCACCTTGTACCCTCACAGGGCCCATCTGCACATAAACATTCTAGAGATGAGAGCCATGCTTTTAGTGTTGCAAGCCTTTCAAGACTCTCTTCCTCTAGGGACAGTAGCAGTCAAGTTGGACAACATATCTGTAATCTGGTACATAAACAAACAAGGAGGAACCAGATTGTACCCACTGTGTGTGTGGCAATGGGCAATTTCTTCCAGTTGCTTTCTAATTGCAACACATATACCGGGGGAAATCCAGCATGATAGCAGACAGGTTGAGCAGAGTTATTCTAATGCCTCACAAGTGGTCCCTCAAGCAGGAAATTGCAGAAGAGATCTTCCAAAAATGGGGCCAGCCTTGCTGCGACCTGTTTGCTTCATCCATGAATGCCAAATGCAGCAACTACTTTGCCCTAATCCACCCTCCGGGGGAGACCCTGAGGGATGCATTGTTCACGATTGGCCTGTGGGACTCCTGTATGCGTAACCACCAACACCCCTGATTCCCAAAGTAATACAGAAACCAAGTTTGTTTAAGATAGATATAATTCTAATTGCTCCCTAGAGGCCCCAACAAATTTGGCTCCCTGTCTTTTGACCTCATCTTTGAGACGAACCATGGATACTGGACCCAGTTCCAGATTTTTTGACACGTGTTTCAGGAATGGTTCAACCCAATCTACACAACCTCAAACTGACAGCCTGGCTGCTCCAATTCCATTAATAGCCAGGTGTCCTCCTTTTTCATCACCAGTGAGACATATCTTGCTCCCTTCCCACAAAGCTTCCACAAGGAAGCATTATAAAGGAAATTGGAAGAGATTTGTGATTTGGGCAACTCAAAACATGTTGATCGTTTTACTGCTCCTCTGCATTTCATTTCAGATTTTCTAGCTAAGCTTTTCAATGAAGGAGCTGCTGCGGCTACTGTCAGGGTTCAATTAGCAGCGATTCCAACTTCCATTTAGGCAAAAATGGTTCTTCTATTATGCCTAACAAACTATGTATGTAAAGCTTTTCTTAAAGGGACAACTTTATTGAGGACTCCATCCAAGGTTCCGTCTCCCCTTGGGACTTGAACTTTATTCTGTCTCATATAATCTACCTCCCTTTTGAATCAACATCCAGTTGTGAATTAAAATTTTTATTTTGGAAACTATTTTTCTAGTGGCTATCACATCAGCACAAAGAGTTTCAGAGCTACTAGTGCTATCTATCAAACCACCATATTTGGTATTTTCACAAGGACAGGGTCTCATTTTGCTAAAAGTTGTATCTGAAAATAATCTTAATCAATCCATTGAATTGCCAGTTTTCTTTTCCAAAATTTGAAAATAAGGCAGATTATATGTTACATTTGCTAGATATTCATAAACAATTACGTTTTTACTTGAACAGAACTGCAGATTTCACGAAGTCTGACCAGCTCTTTGTCTCCTTTTCTGATACAAAGAAGGGATTGCCAGTATTCAAAGTAACCTTATCTGAATGGCTTTTAGACTGTATAACTTATTTACAAATCCCAGAAAAAGCAGGTTCCACAACAAGTTAAAGCCCAGTCAACTAGAGCAGTTGTTACTTCCTCAGCTTTCTTTATCGAGAGCCTTCATGGACAGCATATGTGTACAGCCATGTGGGCAAGCCCTCATACCTTTATTACTCATTACAAAGTCGATTTGGCTTCCAGGAGTAGGGTCTTCTTTGGGTCTATGGTTCTGAGGAATATTATTTCCATGACCCACACAAGATTTCGGTAGCTAAGGACGCCGTCCCATCAGTGAGAATAAAGGTGAGATTGGACAACATCAAATAAAGAAGTTATGTACTCACCATAATGTCCCATATGTGTTGTCCATCTCCGCCTTTATTCTCACAACCCACCCACCTTCCCTCTGCCTGTGCGCCTGGTAGACCGGGTTGTAATAATTGGACTGTTGTAGACTCCATGACTTCAAAAATGTTTTCTTCTTATCTGCTAATCTGGATAAGGCTCTAGCATCCTCTTTTCTCAAGAATATATATTTTTCTAATGGGTAAACAAGATCTGAGGTAATTGTATGGTGCATTACAAGATTTTTGAAGGCTTTGAGCTTTGGTAAAGGCCTAGAGGGATCCGATGGACCGGATCCGACCCATCAGTGAGAATAAAAGCGGAGATGTACAACACACATGGAACGTTATAGTGAGTACATAACTTCTTTTTTCTTTCAGTGGACACTAATTTTTGCATGGCATAGAGATGCACATTCCTTCCTGAACTAAGATAGCAGATGGTGGTATTAATTAAATCATCTGAATAGTTATTGATCTGATGTTGTCATTTTCTTTCATTCCTCAACATATGGGTCTCAGATCTAACCCTCATGTCTGACTTGGCCAGTCTGTTTAGATTCTTGGATACGACTCTTGAGCTACTCTGTTTATGAAAAATGCCCCCTTGCTTGCTAGATGGCCCCAGATCTCGATTGCATTCTGTCAGGCTCCAGGGTGCCTTGCTAGGTTTCGTGAGTAGATGCAGTTTATTTTTCTTTCTGTTTTCTAACATTTATATATATATATATATATATATATATATATATATATATATATATATATATATATATATAGATATAGATGTGTGTGTGTGTATGTAATATATATATATATATATATATATATATATATGTATGTATATGTATATATATATATATATATATATATATATATATATATATATATATCCTTCCTCCCTTTACTCTTCCTTACATTAGGATTGTCCATTTGGTAATCTTTTTGCACCATTGTTGGTACTAGGCCTTCTTTCTACCTTTAGGTATTTTTCCCTGCCATTGTTGGTAGTTAATCTTTTCCTTTATCTGTACTTTTCAAAAAATAAATAAATAAATAAAATAACTTTCTTTGTAAAAAAACTTCTGGTAGAGTTTCTCTTCTCCTTTCCCTTCTTGTTGCTGTTGGCTAGTGTTTGGTTGTTGGTATGGCTGACAAGCCAACTGGTTTTAAGAAGTGCACTTCCTGTGGGTATAAGGTACCCAATTCTGATGCCCACAGGGAGTGCATATATTGTTTAGGCCTTTCTCACTTACAGGTGTAATGTGAGATTTGTATAGGGCTTTAATTCAAGGGCAATCAGTAATGAGGAATAAGTTGGTCCTGAAGGGGCGCTAAAAAGCATAAGCATTGAAGCCAAAGGAACCCAAGAAGCATTCTCAGCACCGTCTCCTGCTGCTGTTCTGAGTTCAGAGCTGCCCTCCAAAATCCAAAAAGTGTCAGAAATGGCAACCTCTGTAGTCAGGTCTCCTCAGATCCGTAGCCAAAGATTTTTTTCTGGAACCTGTCTCTCTCAGACTTAGGTCTCCATTTCTACAGGTGACTCCTAAGAATTCGTCCCATCCTCCTTCCACAACATCTTTATTCGGGTCCTCCCATAGTCTTTCTGAGGCAGATGTGGACAGGATGATGAGGACATTTCTTAAAGTACAAATCCAGATGAAGGTGTTGCCAGATCTGTCTCCCATTGGATCTGTAAGCCTTCAGCCACCTTCTCACCCCATTGTAACTCCTTCTCCAATCCAACCCATATTTGTAGAGCCATCAGATCCAAGAGTGCCAAGAGTAAAAAGTGTTGGATCCAAGGATACCACCTTCTTCTTTGGATCTGACTTTGTCTCTAACCTGTTCTGCGACAATCACTACTGAGTAGGATGAGTCTCAGAGCTGAAACGCTGGCACTGGCTCTGGGGGGTTGACTTCGACTCTTGAGATTTTTGGAGCCATCACTTCCCCTAGGAGCCTCATTGCTGGACAGCTGTGGTTTGATTTCCTTCTCACAGGGGAGATCCAGGAGGGGTGGCGAACTGGCTGACCCAAGAGCTTCAGCTCTGGTGAGATTGGTTTCTGCTTCTCCTGGACACTCTGCCTTTGAGGTAGTGGAAAGGGTGTTCTCCCATCCCAGGGAATCTTCTACTCTCACTTCTTCGGATTCCATACCTCTTCCCCCAACAGATTTGAGGTCTAATTCCCATCACCCTTCTCCAAAGGGACAAATCATAAGAGCTTCCAGACAGTTCATGTTCAGAAACTCTTTGTGTTGTCCAATACCTCTCCAGACCACCCCACTGAAGGTACACAGGAAGAGAAGGTGAAGAGGAGGCACTTAGATTCCACTCAGGAATCTTTGAGAACTGAGGAGACTGATTTTGATGAGGGGGAAGGGTCCTCTCAGTCCCCACCTAGGATGTCTCCTTTGGCGAAATTTTAGAGATCCTGCATCAGAAAGGTGGTTGGTTCTCCCATATCCTTCCCAAGAGGAGTTGGTGTTCCTGGAAACCTTCGGGTCTGGGACATTTATTTCTTGGGTTACCCCCACTGGCGAATGACCTTATAGACCTTGTCTCTTATGGAGCCCACTGTCCAGACAAGATTTTTAGGAGCCCCCAAAGGCAGGCAGTGCTGGAGTAAGGGTATTCCTGTAGATGCTATGATTGTGGTGGCAGCCACCAAAGAGGAACTCGCTGAACAGAATTCCTCTGTTCATCCCCTAAAAGGGAGTAAGGGTGTTGGACAGGTTTGGAAAGCATGTTTACACTTCAGTGTCCTTTGCCTTATAGTCACTCAGTTACCTGGCACATTTTGCTAGATTACAGAGGAACTTGATCAAGGAACTCTCTAAGTATACTCTAGGGTCCATGTCGGCAGAGAAGAGAGAATGTATTCCTCCCAACTGTCCACCCTATAATCTATATCCAGTGCATCCATGAAATTAACATCTCACGCTAATGAAGGTTCCTTATAGGCTGCAAGTTCAGGCATAGCCATAAGGAGAAATGCCTGAATGAGACGGTGTGATTTTGTGGAACCTTTAAATCCTCTTTCATGAATGCTGCTTTTGATGGTGTTCCCTGTTTGGACCCATAGTTAAGAAAACACTTTTCTGCAGTGAGAAAGATGGAAAAACCTTGTCTGCTGTTGGAATCCATTTCTCTACTCGGAAAGACCTTTCCCTAGGAATCAACAACGTGGTACGAAATTGTGACTCAGAAAATCTCAAGGACCGTTTCAGGACTCACATGGGGATTTTTTTCTCCCAGAGGCAGACGGAGAAATCATTGAAGACTCAGTCGTCACAGGGGGGGTCCGCATAACCAAGGGTCTCGAGATTTTTTCTCGGACAGGGCCTTTTAGCGCTCCTGAAAGGTGGCCCGACTGCTCTTGTCTGGAGGCAGTCGGGTGTTTTCCTTACATCCAGACACCTGAACAGCATTCACAACAGATTCTTGGATGCAAAGGATCATATCTAGAGGTTACTTCATTCCCATGTCACGAAGCCCCTCACAAAAGAGATGTCTCACTGATGTGCTACCCAGTCAGAGTGAGTTAGCAGCATTTGAGGTCCAAAAGCTGTTAGAAAAGAGTCATACAAAAGGTCTCACCAGACCAAGCAGGATCTGGAATTTACTCAAGGTCCTTAAGAAATCAGTTGACCTGAGACCTGTTCTAGATCTCAGTCATCTAAATCAATTTGTGAAGAACTGCAAGTTCCGGATGGTCACAGTTCAGTCCATAAAGTTCCGGATGGTCACAGTTCAGTCCATTCATTCACATCTGCAGAAGGACGACTGGATGTGCTCTATAGATCATCAAGATGCGTACTATCTCATCAAAATACACAGGCACACTCTAAGATGTCTGCACTTTTGGCTGGTACACAGTCATTACAAGTTCAGAGTCTTGCCCTTTGGTCTCACCACAGCCCCAGTATGTTCACCAAATGCATGGCAGTAGTGGCAGCCCCTTTCAGACTCCACAGATTCAGAGTGTTTCCTTATTTGGCGACTGACTCCTCTCAGCACAAACTAAGTGTCTCTCCTGGAGAAGGCCAGGGAATACTTACTCCAGTTGTGTCCATTCCTAAGGGTCACAGTAAATCTTTCAAAGTCCCAGTTTCAACCAGTTCAAGTCTTGGACTTTGTAGCAGCTCGCCTGGGCAAGTTCGCATTCTTACTTCAGAGGAGAACTTATTCCCGAAAATTTCATGTCAGGCAGACTCTAGACCATCCCTATCCTACTGCAAGACTGGTTCTTCAAGCCCTAGGTTCGATGATTGTGGCGATCACCCTATTACCCATTGCTCGCTTTCACGTGAGGATTCTCCAGTGGACCTTGTCAGTACAGTGATCAATGCTTCGATATCCATTAAAGAATCGTATAAAGACTTTGTGAGTCTGCAAGGATTCCCTATTTTGGCAGATCCAGTCCAATGAGCTTTGTCAGGGACACCCATTTATCTTTCCTTCCCCCCAAAGGCCACTCTGACCACATACGCCTCCCGGTTGGGGTGGCAGTGGGGCATTTCTTGGGATGGACTGTTTGGGGTACATGGTCCCCAGAAGAGACCAATTTGCATATGACTGTCTTGGAGATGAGAGTGGTCCTATTAGAGATGCAGGCCTTTTAGAACTCTCTCCCTCTAGGTACGATTGCTATCCAGACAGACAATATGTCAGTGGTTTGGTGCATGAGCAAACAGGGGGAAACCAGATGTTACCCTCTTTGTTGAGGAGCAGTGAGAATCTGTCAGTGGGCGATCTCCTCCAACTGCTTTCTTGTAGCAATGCACATTCCGGGGAAATCCAGCATCTTAGCCGAACAAGCTCAGCAGATCCACATAAATGCCACACGAGTGATTTCTTAATCCTCTAGTGACAGAAATGATTTTTCATCTCTGGGGCAACCTTTCTGTGACTTCTTTGCCTCTCCCCTCAACAACAAGTGCAGCAGGTTCTTTGCCCAAATTCCCCCATAGGGGGAGTCACCGAGAAATGATGTAGTCCACATCCCTCCCATTTCCTTTATGCCTATCCCCCCTGCCCTTAATACTCAAATTTCTTCAGAAAGCACAACAGTTGAAGAGTGAGGTAATCCTCATTGCTCCCTTTCCTATGGTCTCATCTTCTATGTCCGCGTTGGACACTGGACCCCAGTCCAGATCTCCATCAGCAATGATTCATCAACATACAAGGTCTCAAGTTAACCTCATGGTTTCTCCAATTCCAATCATGGCTGGACAGTCCAGGCTTTCCTCTCCAGTTTGTCAGATTTTATCCTCATCTCAAAAACCTTCTCCCAGAAAGATTTAAAAGAGTAAATGGAAGAGCTGAATCCCTTTGCAGGTCCGTTTTCTGCTATAATGGATTTTTGGCTTCAGTTTTTCAGGAAACTGCAGGTTTCTCCACCATTAAATTACAACTTGCAGCCATCTCTAATTACCACATTGGACATAATGCGTTCCCCCTGCTTCTTCTAAAATTTGTAAGGCTTTTCTGAAGGGTATTCTTCTACTTAGACCTCCAATAATAGACCCTACCCCACCCCGAGATTTTGCAGTTTGGTTACAAACTTTAATTCAGACCCCCTTTGAACTTTTATTAAGTCAGACCTGAAATTTCTCTCTTGGAAAACAGTATTTCTTGTTGCCATTACATCAGCATGACGAATTTTTGAACTCCGAGCACTCTCAATCTCCAAAGGCTCATTCAGCTAGATCCATGGCTACATCATCTGCTTTTTGGGCCAGAGTTTCAACTGATGACATTTGTGCTGTGGCTGCTTGGTTGAATTCCCATGCTTTTATTGCTCATTACAAGTTGTACATCCTTCCATGAAAACCGCCAAAGATTATCGTAGCTGGGGACTCTGTCCCATACGTTGACGAATGAATGAAAATGACGACATCTGATATTAAAGTTACGTGCTCATCATCTTCATTCTTCATTTACCCACCCTCCTTCCCCCTATCCTTATCCTTTGGGAGTGACCTGATGAAGTATGTGGGAACCATTGTTCCCAGTTTGAGCCTCTACTTTGTCTCTGTCCTGTTTCTTAGTATAATTACAATTACTGTTATAAGTATTTATGCCTTCTGGCATATTTAGCAGCTGCAAACTCGATCTGAGGTAATCTGTCCAGTAAGGGGCTTTGGGTAAAGGAAGGAGTTCAACAGCCTGATCTAAGAATCTAAAGAGATTGGCCGAGTTGTATCTGAGACCAATACGTTGAGGAAGAATGAAAATGGACAACATAGATGCATAGTTATGGTGAGACCATAACTTTAGATATGATGTTGTCCTATCTCACCTTCATTATTTCACTAGTTGGGTTTGGAACTGATCCTCGGTTCCAACTCAGCCGTATACAAAACCTCGAGGTCTTCCACTCGCTCGTGGCTGTATCCCTATCCCATCATGCCCTAGTAGAGTTCTCCAGATCTTGTTTGCCACTAGCAAGATCGGGTGTTCTCTATTTTGGCTAAGTCTATACATTTTTCTTCTAAAATAGTTTAAATAATTGTCTTTTTTGTAAATTGGTTAAAGATTTGTAGTATTTAGCTTAGTTCTTAGTGTGTTCGATCTGTGGTTTTTGTTGCAATTGGCCATCATTTTTCTTCTCTAGGCCATTTTATCTCTTCCCTATCCTTTTTATATTTTCTTCTTTTTGAAGTAGGCTCATTTTAGTTAGAGAGCTACCGTTGGTCCGTTTAAATTAGAGGGCCTTCTCCTTGTCCTACCTTTTGTATCGGTACGTTTTAAGTTACTCTGCTTAGCTGTTTATTACCAAAAAAAATTGTCTTTATTATTAATAGTAAATTTTCTTGATTGTATTGCTGTTGCTGCCATTGATATTACAATGTCTAAGAATCCTAGAGAATCCAAACCCTCGGGTCTAAAAAGTGTACTAAATGTAACCAAAAAATGTCTTTAACTGATAGTCGCACAGTTTGTGTGCACTGTCTTGGCACAGTCCATCTGCAGGAGTCATGTGCCATTTGCCATGCATTCAGTAGCAGAGTGTTGTTGGAAAGGAAGAATAAGTTAATTTTGAGAGGGTTACTGAAGATGCCATTCACAGAAGCACTTGAAGAAGATCAGAGTACTTAGAAATTATCAAAATCCCCATCTTCCAGAACAGAGAAGTCGGGGAAAAACATCTTCTACGTCTTGTATTCAGTCAGAACCGACAAAGAAATTGGGTAAAGAATTTTCCTCAGATCCGAAGACCTTCAGACCTGAAAAAATTTCCTCCTCGGCTCCTGCTGTGATTTTGGTGCTGATGGAGTTTCAAGGACAGAGCCGGTCCCCGGAAATTAACCGGTCTCTCCCCAACCTTGAGATCTTCATCGCTCCAATGAGTCAGATCTCTTACTCCCTCCTGTCAATCTTCCAGAAGCCTCTCTGATGATGATGTGGATCGTATGGTGCAGAGACTTTTAAGGACACCGGTGCTGGCCAAACTACTGTTGACTCCAACCCAAAGGGATTCTGACCCGATGAAAACCACTTCCCCTCCATCGAATTTCTCCTCCGATCCAATCTGGGACCTCGGAGCCGGAGTGTCTGGAACTTGTTGTAGTGGAACAGTCTGACCTGAGACCTGCACCAGGATTTTCGTGCCTGACTACTGCTCCAACTTCCTCGGTTCTGTCTGAACTCGAGGGGTCTAGGAGCCGACGCTGTATGGTCGGATCTGGGGAGGAAGGTCTGGTCGGACAGTTGTCTGATCTCAAGTTGGCTCTTGGGGCTTCGGCATGGGTGATCTCGGCTCCTACATTGACTTTGGAGCCAACCCCCTTGGATCTAGGAATGCCTTCTGGTTCTTCGAGGCCAGGAGCTTCCTCAGATCAGGGGCAGGGGGCCTTCGAGGTGATGAGGAGAGTGCTGTCACCTCTGACAGCTCCACTCCCAGGTACAGGTATTCTTCCCACAAAAGCACCAATGTCTGTCTCCATACCAGCACTTCCACACAGATGTGGAGACCCAAAGCCTCAGGATGCTCCATTGGGTGAAGCCATCTCTTCCAAAATCTCTCCGGAATACCCTTCCGAAGAGGTCCCTTGGAAGAGATTATGCAAGAAGAAGCATTTAGACTCCCCAGAGGAGTCTATCACTTCAGATATGGACCTCGATGAATCGGAAGGGTCCCCATGGTCACCCTCTGATGTCTCCTTTGCGGACATTCTAGAGATCCTAAAACAGAGAGGTGGCTGGAAGTCCATTAACCCTTCTGAGGAGTCTGTATACCTGAAGACTTTAGGGTCTCGCCATTCCACCTTTTGGGTGTCTCCACCCTTTGACAAACTCCTGAATGTAGTTAGTCGAAAGCCGTGGGAGTATCCAGACTCAGTGGAACCTCTTCCTCTGAGGCCAAATAAGTTTATTTCAGCCCCTTTGAACAAGAAGTTTCTTACTAAAGGTGTCCCAGTATATGCTATGGTGGAGACGGCAGCCACCAAAAAGGAACTGTCAGAGACATCCTCGTCTGTCCATCCACCGAACAAGGAGTCTCATATGATGGACAGATACGGGAAGCACATGTTCTCTGCAGCAACATTTGCACTCAGATCGTTGAACTATCTAACTTGTTTTACGAGATTGCAGAGAGATCTGAAAGAGCTAGGAGATACTCTACAAGGTTCATTAGCTGTGGGGGTTTCAGACGAGGTTTTCTCATAGCTCTCCGCCTTAAACTCTGTAGTTAACTCTTCCATCATGTTTATTTCTTACACAGCAGATGGAGTGAGCAGGGCAGCGGGTTCAGGAATTCCCCTGAGGAGATATTTCTAGATACGCTTGTGTGACTTTGCAGAGCCTTTTATGTCTACCTTTAAGTCCCCCTTCGATGGTTCCTCACTCTTTGGACCAAAAGTTAAGGACACTCACCAGGCATGAGCAAGAAGGAAAAACTCTCTCTGCTGTAAGAGTCCATTTTTCAGTACCTTCTAGACCATAACCAAAAGGTCAGAAGTGCGGAAAGATGTGGTTCTGAAAATCCCAGAGAGCTTTTCAGGACGCACATGGTGACTGTTCCCCCAGGGGCAGAGGGGGAAGCAGTAATGGGAGATGCTATCCATGTAGCAGATGGGATCTGCAAAATCAGGTCGACAGAGATTCATTCCGAGGTAGGCCCTTTCAGTGCTCCTGAAAGGAGGCCCATCTATCCATCTCTGGAGGCAGTTGGTGGTCGCTTATCTTTGCACCCAGAAGCCTGGCTAGAAATAAATGACAAGTGGGTGCAAAGCATTGTATCCAGAGGCTACTCTGTACCCTTTACCTTCCCCGTCCTGAAAATAAAGAACATCCCGGATATTCTACTCAGTCAAAGGGAACAAGCAACTCTAGAAGTTCAAAAGTTGCTAGACAAAAGAGTCATCCAAATAGTCCCCACAGACCAAATATGATCTGGAACTTACTCAAGGTTCTTTTTAGTTCCGAAGAAAACCGGGGACTGGAGACCCATACTGGATCTCAGCAGATTAAACAGCTCAGTAAGAAGAACAAAGTTCCGGATGGTAACATTAAGGTCAGTATTTTCTTTGCTGGGAAAAGACAATTGGATGTGCTGTGTACACCTCCAGGATGTGTACTACCACATAAAAATGGATAGGCCATCCAGGAGTCATCTGCACTTTTGGCTGGGAGCCAGTCACTGTCAGTTTCGAGCCCTGCCCTTTGGTCATATTACAGCCCCCAGAGTGTTCACTAAGTGTATGGCAGTGGTCACGGCTCACTTGAGACGTCTAGGATTTGGTGTGTCCGTATCTAGACGACTGGCTCCTAACCACCACCACCAAGCATCTACTACTAAAAGCAAGAGACACCACATTACTTCTCTGCTGTCAACTAGGAATCACGATAAATTGTGAAAAATCTGCCTACTTTTCATCTCAATGTATCGTTTTTACTGGCTCAGATCTAGACACGACAAACATGAGGGCTTTTCATCTCAATGTATCATTTTTACAGGCTCAGATCTAGACACGACAAACATGAGGGCAAAATTTCCTACAGAAAGAGTTCTATTCTGAGACAACAAGTTTTGAATCTTCTCTCCAAGACAAGAGTCCAGGCAAAAACAGTTCTGCAAGTCTTGTGAACCATGGCAGCAGCAATAAATTTAGTTCTACTAGCTCACGTGCACATGAGAATCCTGCGGTGGCTACTGATCACTCAGTGGTCATTGCAAAAACTGCCCATGTCTCAACAAATTGTGATGAGTCCTGCAAAATAGACCTTCGTTGGTGGCTTTACTCTATTCATGTGACATCAGGTCTACCCTTTGTCCTTCCACAGCCTTTAGCCACAGTAACCACGGATGCCTCCCAGACAGGTTGGGGGGAGGGCATTATATAGGAAGGACAGTCCAAGGCATGTGATAAGATCATGAGTTCCATTTGCACATCAATGTCCTAGAGATGAGAGCAGTGCTTTAGGCATTGCAAGCACTTCAGGACTCTCTCTCCTGCTGGAAACAATTGCAATACAGACAGACAACATGTCAGTTGTTTGGTACATAAACAAACAAGGAGGAACCAGGTCTTACCCCCTTTGTTGAGAGGCCCGAAGAGTATGGCAGTGGGCGACCTCCTCCCAGTGCTTTCTGATAGCAATGCACATCCTGGGGAAATCCACCATGATAGCAGACAAACTCAGCACCGCGATTCTGATGTCTCACAAGTGGTCCCTAAAACAAGAAGTAGCAGAGATGATTTTCTGAAAATGGGACCAGCTTTGCTGGGACCTTTTTGCCACATCCATGAATGCCAAATACAGCAGCTATTTTGCCCTAACCCTCCCCCTCCGGGGGTGTCACCAAGGGATGCACTTGTACACAATTGGCCCTCGGGTCTCCTTTATGACTTCCCTCCCTTTTCTTTGATACCCAAAGTTCTTCAGAAAGCCAGCAATTGGGAAGCAATCTGATTTTCGTCGCCCCATACTGGCCTCATGAAATTTGGTTCCCCTTCCTTTGGCCTCATCTCCAGGAGGAGCTGTGGGTTGTGGACCCATTTCCAGACTTTCTGACTCGCGTTGGGAGTGCTCCACCACTCTCTTCAAACCCTCAAATTCACAGCTTGGCTGCTCTGATTCCAAATATAGCCAGGCTCCCTGACCTTTCTGCTTCTGTGAAACATATTTTGATCTCGTCTCACAAGGCCTCAACGAGAACACTAATGGAAAAGATTTTCTTCCTGGGCATTAAGTAATCAGATTGATCCTTTTTCTGCTCCCATAGATTCCATTCTTGAATTTCTAATGAAGATATTTAATGAAGGAGCAGCTGCAGCTACCATTCGAGTCCAGTTAGCAGTGATATCCCGTTTTCATATAAATGATTTAGCCCCAAATCTGATGTCTCACAGACTATGCAAAGCCTTCTTGAAAGGCACTGTTCTATTAAGACCACCCATTAAGAACCCTCTACCACCATGGGACCTAAACTTTGTTTTGTTTGATTCTTCCCCCCTTTGAACCTGCATCATCTAAGTCCTTGACATGGAAAGCGATTATTTCGATTGCCATCACTTCTGCTAGAAGAGTTTCAGAGCTGCAAGCATTATCAGTAAAGCCTCCTACGTGCTTTTCCACAAAGACAGAGTGTCCATTCGAACAAACCCATCCTTCCTACCAAAAGTATGCTCAGTGTCTAATTTAAATCAGTCCATAGATCTACCAATGTTTTTTTTCCAACTATGGCAACAAGGCAGAATATATGCTACACCAACTAGATGTACATCAACAACTACGTTTGTACTAGTATTGTATTAGTGTTGAAGAAGGGTTCTGCCCGAAAGCTTTGCTTTGTTATTAAAGGTGGTTTTTCCTACAAGTTTGTGTTACTTGCTCCACGTTTTGCAGCTGTTTTTTTGGTCTACGTTTGTACTTACATAGGACTAAGGACTTCAGAAAATCTGACCAATTATTTGTTTCATTTTCAGAAGCTAGGAAAGGTGCTCCTGTATATAAGGTCATACTCTCAAAATGGCTGTCAGATTGTTGTTAGATTTGTATGTAAAGGTAATACAAAGATCTTCCCGGCAAAGTCAAATGTCATTCTACGAGAGCTATAGCAGCTTCTTCTGCCTTTCGCGCTAGACTACCAATTGATACCATTTGTGCTGCTACAACATGGGCAAGACCTCATACCTTTATCACTCATTACAAAGTGGATTTGGCCTCCAGGAACAGGGCCTGTTTTGGGTGCGCTGTTCTGAAGTATATTCTTATGTGAGCCCCCCCCCCAAGAAATATGGTGCTAGGGACGCTGTCCCAACCAGTGAAAAAATGAAGGCGAGCTAGGACAACATCACATAAAGAAGTTATGTACTCACCATAACGCTCCATGCGTGTTCATCTCACCCTCATTATTCTTACATCCCACCCTCCTTCCCCCAACCTTTTGGCTTCTGGAGGACCGAGCAGTCACATTTAGCAGATAATGTTCTCTGACCATCTTCATTATAAATAAAAAGTGTCAAATAGTCCATTTGGAAACTATTATGATCAGCAAACAAGATCTGAGGAACTCTACTAGGGCATGATGGGATAGGGATACAGCCACGAGTCAGTGGAAGACCTTGAGTTTTTGTATATGGCCGAGTTGGAACCGAGGATCGGTTCTGAACCCAACCAGTGAAAGAATGAAGGTGAGATGAACACCACATATGGAATGTTATGGTGAGAACATAACTTTTTTTTTTTTTTTTTTTTTTTTTTTTTTAACATTAGCGAATCTGGAAGACATAAACAAAACTGGAAAGCAGAACCAAGCTGGACAAAAACGGCACGGACTGTTTTATTCAAGGTAAGCGCTTTCAGATAAGCAAATGCCCAGCCTTCATCAGACCAAGCGCTTACCTTGAATAAAACAGTCCGTGCCGTTTTTATCCAGCTTGGTTCTGCTTTCCAGTTTTGTTTTTCGTTTAAACAGTTTGAGTGTATATTAGTTTGTTTTTCGAATCTGGAAGACGTAATAAGTGTCTGTTAATTGCACATGCAGCTGCTGTCACAGAGATTAAAACTGGGCCGCCAATCTTGATGTAACTTCTTAGCAGCTCACTGCTTTCCTCTGTTTTAGCTATACAGCAAGCCAAAAATAGTAATTCCCTTGAGCTGATTTTTTGCAGTGTAAGTCACAACATGGGATATTTTTTATACATTCATTCTTTTTCAATTCTGTTTGCATTCTTGTTAGCAACTGTTAGGAAGATTTAAGCTGGTCCTGCTGGACACTGGAGCTGATGGACCATTTGCCAAAGGCACTTCATCTCCACGGTAGCAACAACATTCTGACTAGCTTAAGTTTCCACTGCTTTCCATAATGCAGTGCTTTTAGCTGGGTTTCTAGATCTCGTTGCCATCAAGAGCTTCAAAGACACTTCGTATTAGCTGGAGCATTTCAGGGAAAAATTATTTCATTTTGGGCCAGATAAGTGCCTTTTTTATGTATTTTTTTAATATCTGGATTCAAATGACAGCCAGGTCACAGTAAACGATAGTTTTTGAGTAATTAACGGTAAAACCAATAACAAGGATATAACAGGTCATCCAGGAAAAAGAAAGGAAAAAAAAAATATTAGAGGAGATAGATAGATACTTCTGTTTTTGAGTTGTTTTCCCCTGCAAAGATTCCAGTGATATAATGATTCCTAATCTCATCCAGGGCCATTCTCCATGACTACACTTTTGCACCCTGTTTCTCCACCAAGTCATCAGGACTGATGGACTGTGCTCCAAGGAGAAGAACTGGAAGATTCTCCTTGGAGTAGGATCTATCTAGATTTCTTTCTTCACATCCCACTTCAGTTGCATCCTTCTGCATCTCTAGTTCCCTCCTGATCCCCTCACAGTTGGGGTGGAGCAAGATGATGATTGTGCTTGTGAAGGCTAAACTTCAGTTTGATGATCTCTGGTCCCCCCTCCCCCATGTGTGGTGCAGCATGAGAAGATACCCAAGCCCCTCTCACTGCTGCTGCTCCAAGTGTGAACCCAGTTTCAGCACTAGGAAAATATGAACTGGTGAGAGATTCTGTGCAGATGTTCTTGGTGTCCAAGAATTTTAATTATTCAATGTTATACTCAACACTGGTGGAGGTGTTGGTGCTGACGCTCTCAGCAACCAAGAAGTTTTCTTCGTAGATGCTCCAGTCAGTACCATTGGAGGTGCCAGCACTGACCCCCCCCCCAATTAGGTCCAAAAGCACTAGTGCTGAAGACCTGATGCCAACTCCAATCCTGGCATATTTGGGGCTGTTGTCAATGTCAGCATACATGACATTCAATTCTTCAATGACAAAATTCTCCTTAGTTGTCTCAGCACTGGAAGTTGGTGCCAATGGTTTTCCCCTTTGGCATCAGCACCAATATTATTGGCATTAATGTGACTTTGTCCCTGGGTATTTTGGTTGAAGGTCTGACACAGAAGAGATCAACCCTGCTGTTCTAACGCAAACAAGCACTTGCTCCACCTTTGAAGCAGAGCCTTTAGACTATTCATCCATCTAGCCATCTTGCCCCCTAAGGACGAGGACCTCAGAGACAGATACATCAGGGTCTGGGCTGCCTTGTCCACAGAGTTTAAATGAGTGCCCCCTAAACCCTTCTAGGAAAAGGAAGTGCAAGAAGTAGTACAGACTCCGCACTGGAGTTCTTCTCCCTGGACACAGGTCTTTGAGTGGGTAGGCTTCACCCCAATCCCCTCCAGAGGACACCAAATTCAGTGAAATTCTTTAAATGATGAGCTGGAAGGGATCATTGCCCATTAATTCCACCTCCTCATCTGAAGAAGAAGTTTACAGTTCCTTGCCCTAGCAGCCTGGTGGTTACCCCCACCCGGCAAGCTCATTGCCATGGTGTGCTCTAGGGGTTGGAAGGAGACAGTTGTGGAACTGATTCCACACAAGCCTGAGAAAGTGCTGTGGAACCCGAAGAATAAGCCTCTTCATTAAGGGGACCCTTGTTGACTCAGTTGTAGAGTTAGTGGCTATGAGATGTGAGGTCCCAGAAGATGCTTAAGCTTTTTATCCTTTTAACAAGGTTTCTAGGGTGATTGATAGACTGGAAAAATGTGTATATATGACTCGAGTACCTTTTCCATCAGTGCAGCAGACTACTTGAATTATATGGTGAGGTTTCAGAAAGACCTAGCCAATAAACCCATGAAAACTCTGAAATATTTGCAACTTGGTGAACGTTCATAAGCAGTTAGAGATCCAGATTAGCACTGTTAACTCCATCTCCTCAATGTGCATGCTTCTGTTACATAATGCAGCAGACAGTTTAGCCAAGTCATCTGGATCAAGTATTGCAGTATGATGCCAGGCTTGCTGTGCCATACGTATTTCACAGTACACTTTGAGGCAGTATTTATTGATGCCCCCATTTAAGAACCTCTCATTTTTGACAGAAGGTAAAGGATAAACTTCTGAAGTGCGAGTAAGAAGGCAAGGTGCTCACAGTGGTTGAAGTCACATTCTTGTCCCCTCAGAGATCATTTCAAAGAGAACAGAAGGCTATCAAGATTATCTGGTTTTGGAAAGCCCATAAACCCTAGCATCAACAACATTATGACAGAAGTTCCTGAAGTAGAGGGAATTTCTCTGATAACTGAAGCCAGAGAGACAGAGATAGACCCCCACCAGCAAGAGTTCCAAAGGCCCTGTCCAGGTTTCTGCTAGTATGAACCCTGAATGTGTACCAAGCACTCCCAGTCTGAAGGCAGTCATGGGATAAGTGTTCTTGCATTTGTTTGCATGGTTGGCCATTACACAAGACAAATATATCAGGAAAATCACACCCAGAGGCTACACAGTACCATTTTCAGAACTGCCCAAACAGCCACCCTCCCTTCTATCTTTAGTGTCACCTCATCAAGGGAGAGAGTAGCTCTGTAGGAGGTAAAAAAATCACTTCTTAAAAAGAGCTATGCAGAAAGTCCCACCAGACCAGAGAGGGTCTGGATTTTACTTACGATTCCTGTTCGTGACAAACAAAACTGAAGACTTCAGACCAATTCTAGACCTCAGTTGTCTAAATCACTACAAAAAGAATGAGTTATTCCAGATGGTCTCAGTGTAGTCCCATCTTACCATGCTTGCAGACAGGAGATTGGATGTGATGTGTGGATCTCTAGGATGCGTATCTCCACATTAAAATTGTGAAACCATGTAGAGGTTGTTAGTTTTCAGGTGAGCTTCTAGAGCTAAAAATGTGTGTGTGGATGACTGGCTTATTGCTGCAACTATAGTAGAAAAATTATAATAAGGCAGTAGTTACTCCCATCTGTACCCATCCATGGGGATCACAGCCAGTCTTGCAAAATCTCTGCTGGAACTCTGAGTTTCTGACATTCATTGGCTGCCAGTTGGACACAGTAAGATGGTGAGCTATGTTACCCCAGTCTAAATATCCACAATAATTCAAGGTGTTTAGTGATGTTGAGCAATGCAATCCTTGATGGAACCTATAAAACTTTCAAAGATTTGTTTGAATCACCTGTCCTAGTAAACAGAACTAGAAAATCTCAGTTCAGTAACCATATTCATTTAGCTTGTTACAACAAACACAGGTGCATTCTTAGTGGGGTGGGGACTGTACTTGAACAGTCTGAAGATGGAGTAGTCTTCTAGTGTTGCATGCAGGTTCTTCTCCTCCAAGTTGGTGTTCTTTCACCCAGACTATGTGACCTTAGTACATAAGAAAGCAGAGTAGAACCTGATGCCACCTCTTTATGTGCTCAGCTGGTATAAAATTCCTGTCCTGGGAAGCACATCTCCTTGTAGCCATCATGTCCACTAGATGGATTTCAAAGTTAAAAGCTGTCCTCCAAATTTCCTTATATTGTCTTCCAGAATTAAATGGTGTCCCTAAGAACTAATCCATCCTTTATGCCCCGAGTTGCAGATAGTCTAATCTGAAACTTTCCATCCATATACCTCTGCTTTTTCCCATATCTTTCCAACAAAGGTGAATTTAGGCTGCTGTGCTTGAACATCCATAGGTAACTCAGATTTTACCACAGACAACAAATTAAGAAAAAAATTACCATTTTTCTCTTCCAGTTTGAAGAAAAGTCAGAGAGTAGCTCAAGTAACAGTATCAAAATAGATATCTGACTGTATCAGCTTATGGTGTTCATCTAGGTAATACCCCACTACCTTCCATACCAAAAGCATATACTATCAGGGTTCAGGCTACATCAGAGGCTTTCCTCAGAAACTTGCACTTGGACAAAATTTGTGCAGTGGTCTATCTTACATACTTTAGCCAAACATTACAGTGTAGATATTTTGTGCAGGTCTAGGGTACCCTTTGGGCTTCCATTCTCAAAGTTCTGTTGTCTTGGCACCACCTATGATGACAGGAGGTACTGCCAGCTGTACCAGGAGAAGTAGGGCAGTGGATGTATGACTTGTGGCAGCACAACTAGCTGGAGCTTTGTAAATAATTATATGACGTTTGTATATCAAACTGATTTGTACAGATGCTTATGCTAAAAATGTATTTGTGAAGAATAGGACCGGAGAAGGTGGGTCTGGAAGAAGCCTTTGTTTATTAGCTCAGTAAAAAGAGGGGAAGCCCCAGGTACTGCCATAAACATTTAGATGTGTATTGTAGCCATGTATGCTAAATTCCTGTCTCAGCTTCAAAGGGGGATGCTGTGTTAACCTGTAGTCAGGTGACAAGATGAGGTTATTCTGCCATCTTGGATATTATATATTTTACAGGGAATAATGTCTAAGCATTGAGTATTCTTTTTTGGGAAACCTGACTAGTAAGACTGCTCACGTATTTCATTGTGCCTTGCTTTGTCAAGTAAGTTATTAGAGAATAGTAATGCTGCTAGATTCAGTCAGGAATATAACGAAACTTAGTTTAGAAATTGTTTTTTATTTGTATGAGTCTATCCATCAATGTTATTTTCAATATTTCCTGTGATTTGAACTCTGTGGTTTACTGTAAATATACATTTAGTATTTTCTTGTCCTTTTCTTATTTATTATTAAATGTATTTAAATGTTTCATTGTGGCTGGTCCTTTTTAGAAAATATTTAAGCTTTGAGAGTATTTGCACATATTTATTTGGTGATAATTGTGGCCACTTCTGAAAGTCTTGCTGTTTGATCAACATTGCCATTTGTATTAATAGTAATTTCATTCAGCATAATTGGATACCCTTTTAAGAACCTTATAGTAACTGACAGGTGGCAGTGACTCTACCTTATAGTTTGGGCAAAGTTGGTAAAGTGAGTAATCTGTGCCAGCCTTTCCCAGGTGTGTGTGTGTGAAAGTTAAATCTCAAAGAATGTGTATGCCAGCTAGTTGGGGGCAGGGATACGAAGCATTTGTTTCACAGTGCCAGTGAGGAGCCTTATTTGGGATCTGGGCAGAGACAGATAGAGACACCCAGACCCCGAGTTGAGTGTGTGCCCTGTATGCTCTTAAGGGAAATTGTGCTTGGTGCAGAGAGCTGCATCTGGAACTACTGAGTGTACTGTTTTTCACTACTAGATCCCTGCACTGCTACAACCTGGTGATGCGAGTGTAGTGGTAATAAGGCACTAAAGCCTGTATGTTGTATTGCCATCAATACACTAAGCTGTGTTGTATTGCCACCAATACACTAAACTGTGGTCACTGACTCTGTTCAAGTGTCCCTAGCCTTGCCAAGAAGGAAAACCTGCTCAAATACCTTGCCTAACCTCAGTGTACTAACGTCAGTGTGTTGTATTGCCACCACTATGCTAAGCTGCAGTCGTTGACTCTATTCAAGTGTCTTTAGCCTTGCCAAGAAGGGAAAACCTGCTCAAACACCTTTCCTAACCTCTGTGTATGTTTCTAAGTTATTTTATAAAAATCTTTAAGCAGCATCAATCGGGTCTACAGTGTTATTGAGTACATCACATCACCGGGTCCCCCCCACCCACACACACACACACACACACACACTGCTGTTACCCATCCTGCTGTAAACTTACCCAGGACTTAAATTTGCCTGTTGTCCTTTTACCCAGGACATAAATTAGCCTTTTTTTCCTTTTATCTACAGAGTATACTTGAATGGGTAGTTCTGGTAGAATAAAGCTTTTTGGTGTAAAATTAACACTCCCTCCCATATTTGCCTTCCCTTATTTATTGACTAGTGCAAGGCATAGAAGTTTATTGCTAAACAAAGTAACTCTGAAATAACTGCTTACTGGTTGTTTTTTGGTTTTGCAAGAGGACCAGGGTCTTGGCTTGGGATAGTGCTGGTGGCAAAGAATAATCATGTGCATTGCTTAATCAGCAGAACCCACTCTGAAGAACCCTTGCACTAATCAAAAACTGTTTTTTGGTATCCAACTCCACCATTTTTACTCATAGATTCCTGCACTGCTGCAACCTGGTGATGCGAGTGTAGAGATAATAAGGTAAACACCTATAGAGTATAGGCACTACACAAAAAAAGGTTATTATAACAGATATACATTTTGAAGCTGCTGCATTCTTACTGGCTGATGTTTTCAATAACATAATGTAAGGATCTCGGATTGCGTTACCAGTACCTGAACTGACTGCCTACAGAGTATAATCCTCACTGTGTGGAAAATTACTGTATTAATTGCTACGTTATAGGAAACTAATAAGTAGATTACTGTATTTACAGTATCTATTGCGCGACTGTTGAATACTGTATAACTGCAGTATAACACACTACTATAAATGCATGGAATTTGCATAGCTGTAAAAATGCTTAGACGGTGGATTAATTACAAAGTGCTGCAAGAATTCCGTGTTACTAGTTTGATAAATAACCTTCTCTGCTATACATATTATTTTTAGCTATTAACTTCTGGCTTTCTTCCTCTTCTTTCCTCTTCCCCTACTATAAACTTTTTACTGTTGCCATCTGCCTATGTGCTCTCTGCTGCCTTTATCTGCCCGCACCCATCTTACACTCATGTTTTTCTAATGTGATTCCTATCTGATACTTTTCCACATCCACTTTCAAGCTGTTATTTCTCCTCCCTTACCTACTTTATTTTAGGACTCTGCTGTAATTGCCATGTACTAACTCTCCCTGCTTTCATTATTTTAGATACTAAACTACACATGTTGTATTGCCACCACCATACTAAGCTGTGGTCGCTAACTCTATTCAAGTGTCCCTAGCATTGCCAAGAAGAAAAATTAGCTGAAACACCTTGCCTAATCTCTAGGTATGCTTCTAAGTTACTTTATAATAATCTTTAAGCAGCATCAGTTGGGTCTGCAGTGTTATTGCGTACGTCGCACCACTGGTATCCCCCACTGCTGTTGCCCATCCCACTGTAAACTTACCCAGGAATTAAATTAGCCTATTTTCCTTTTATCTACAAACTATACTTTGAACAGATAGTTCTGGCAGAATAAAGCTTTTTGTTGCAAAATTAATGCTCACTCCAATACTTGCCATCCCTTATCTATTGACTAGTACAAAGCATAGCAGTTTACTGCTAAGCAAAGTAACTCTGAAATAACTGCTTACTGATTGTTTTTATTGTGTTGCAAGAAGACCAGGGTCCAGCCCGCTCAGTTTCGCCCTTGCTACGCTCAGGCTTCACTTTGCTCCAGTACCCTACCCCCAATCGCCACCCACCATACCACTCCCATCTGACTGACCAACCAGTCAAATAGCATAATTATTTTCTATTACTACATGCTCCTCCCACCCCTGCTGTAGATCAGTATGTGTGTATATATACCTTTAAGAAGCTGTCCAAGAGCTTGCACAAGTGTATAAATACTGAGCACGTGCAAGCTAGACTGCCATTTTATAGTAAGCTGTTGAGATGTAAGCATGTATATATACATATGTATATATATATATATATATATATATATGTGCATATATATATATATATATATATATATATATACATATATATATAAGGTCTGTCTGTAAATTGGTTCATTTATATTTTATGATGCTGATATACATCCTGATGTGTATTAAAGCATCTGAACAAAACACCCAGCTTGCTTGTCTTCTATGTTAGAGAGAGACGAGCGACATGGTGCCAGAAGTGGGATGTCTAAAAGACATGCTAGAAGAGGCATGTCTATAACAACTTGAAGCCATGATGGAATCCAGATTCTTTAGTCTCAGTTCGAGAGGCACTCGGTTGGCACTGGCGATATATACTATACGTATACTTCACAACCAGGTCAGAAATGAATTTCAGGTGTTAAAATTGCTCAGCATTATTTCTTATTTGCAAAATATGAAACAAAACATACAGAATGCTCTAAACGATATTTGCATAAACCGATCTGTCCGATATTGATAAAAATATTCAAATTACTATGGAAAATGTTTAAAATAAATTCTGAATGGCATAAAATGAATAAAATAAGAGGAAACTACTGCATTATCGATGAGCATGTATTTTTCGTATTTATTAAAGATATCCGAGTTATCAGAAGCATATTAAGTGTTCGCATGTTTATGCAGTATTACAGTAAATTTATTTCAAGAAATATAGAAATTTCAGAGCATATTTCGCAAAGTACAGTTTTCAAAGTGTTTATTTTGCATTTGAATGTTATTACAAGCTCACAGAACAGTTTGCTTGTACATAATTACAAGGGTCATATTTTCAGTGTATACAAAAACACATACTTTGTAGGCATGGCAGACAGATTTTGAAATCTCGGTGCCCTTGTGTTTGACAATAATATTGCAGAAAACTGGAGAGTGTTTGAGCAAGAGTACGACATTTTCATACAGGCTACATTTTCTGATAAAGATGACTGTACAAAGACATTTATTCTACTTAATTTAGCAGTGTCAGAAGCCATAGAAAGGGAATGTTCATTTGTGTCTGCACTTGCTATCAATACTGGAGAGGGGGAAACCATCATATTGTTGTACCGGCTGAGTCAAGTGAGGACACTGAGTACTTAAAATGTAAATTTAGAGAAATGTGTAGCCCCCAGACAAATGTTACAGGGAAAAGGCACTTATTTTACACAAGGGATCAAAAGCCTGGTGAAACTTTTGCAGCATACATAATTGACTTGAGAAATAAGGCTAAAACATGCAGATTTTGTGATTTAAGGGATGAGTTGATAAAGGACAGACGTGTGTGGTATTAAAGATGATGCTGTGAGAAAGATTTTGCTTCTTGACCGTGATTTAACTTTGAATAAGGCCATTGAGATTTGTCATATATATGAGCTCACAGAAAAGCACAGAAATATGCTTACAAATGAGAATAGCTCTAGAAGGCACAGTGATAAAGTTCATGTTGATAGTATGCAGCACGTGGTTAAAAGAAACAGGCCCAAGCACATAGCAGCTGTAGATTCTGCAGTGGTAAACCCCAGAGATTTCCAGCAAATTCCAGAGTTCGCACAGTCTCAGTGAAGCATAAGAGTGAGTCAGCAAACTCTAAGCATGGGCCTCAACCTAGTTTCATTGCCAACTGTCATAATTGTGGTGGAAGTCATGAATATAAAAGGAAGAAATGTTTAGCTTTTGGTTAGCAATGCCACAAATGCAATAAGTGGAATCATTTCAAAAAGTTTTGTAATTCAAAAGGCCCACATTCTTTTATTAAGATGGAACATTTTAAGAAATGAGTTGATCAATTAGAGAACTGCATCCCCTACTTTTTATGTTGACGGTGTGTCAGTACTTCATGAAACAGTCAATGCAGTAAATTTAAGGGCAAAAAATGAAGTATTTTGTACTGTTCCGATAAATACATTGATATATCAGCAGAAACATTTTCTAGTGTGACATGATGAAAGTCTTGATTTGGCAAAGTGTGGAAAACTTGTTTATGGTGGTGAAGAAATTCAGACTGAAGGTTCAGTAGTGCTTTCATGTTACTCTGCTGGACGAAGCTAAGACTTGTTATTTTATGTGGCCAAGAGGCGCATCCAGTCATTAGTGCTCAGAGGCAGTTTGAAAATGGGACTGCTTTCATTTAATAAGGAAGTCCACCAAGTTAGCTTAAAAGACCACTACACTAATTTCGCCCAGTATACCTTTTCTATCTATGCTAATCTTTTCAAAGACAAGCTAGGGGAAGCTTCCAGTTGTGTACTCCATGAAGTTAAACCCAGATGTCAGTCCAGATATCAGGCCAACTTGAAAAGTTCCAATAGCTGTGCAGGACAGAGGCAAAGTCGAGTTAGTTAAAATGTTGCGGCAAGGTGTGATTTTGTCCAGTAGCAGAACCAACCAAATGAGTATCTTGCATGGTCATAGCTCATAAGAATAGCTCGGATGATATCAGAATATGTATTGACCCATGAGATTTGAACAAAGTACTAAAAAGACATCATCATCCAATGCACACAGTCGAAGAAGTCGCAGCTGTAATGCCAAATGCCACTGTTTTTTCCTGTCCTGAATGCTAAGAGTTAATTTTGGCAAATTCAGCTCAACAAGAAATCATCATTGCTCACTACTTTCAGTACTCTGTTTTGAAGGTACATATTTTTGAGAATGGCATTTGGGATAAATTCTGCAAGTGAAGTCTTTCAACGTGCAATGGAGCAAATATTTTCTGGGTATCCTTGTACTATAATAGTAGATGTCATACTAGAAGGAGGTTATGGTAAAGCTGAACATGATAGAAACCTCAGAAAAGTTTTGGAAAGCCAGTGTGATTTAAAATATTTTTTGAGATTTTCTTTGAATAGTTTAAGTGAGGGTTCAAGAGTAAGGTCAGCAAGGAGTTGATTACAGGTTTTACTAGCCGAGTTGGCAAACAAGGCATCTCCAGCTGTGTTGGATTTGATTGTTTGGAACAATAGTCTATTGGATGAACAATGTATTTTGTGATTACTATATGGGCTGACAAAATTTTTGAGTGCTGGTGTATTATCAGGGTGGTAGAGAGCTTTATGAGCTATTATGAGCTGGTTAATCTGTAGTAGGGAAGGTAGTTCAAGCCACCCTAGAAGATTTAGATTGTGACAATGGTGAGTCCTATAGGCTGAACCAGTGGCAAATATAGCTATATGGTTGTAACAGTGGGATAATTTGTTAATTTCAGTTATGCGCAGGGTTGTGAGTAGAGGGGAGGCGTAAAAGAGGGTAGATAGGAGATGGGAATGGGCAATGGCACTTCTAGCAAGAGGAGTGAGGAAGGGTTTAAGCTTTGTAAAGGGATCCAAGTTTTTTGTTTATGGTTTTGATGGTTTAACATGGGCATCAAATGTAAGGTTGTCTGTTATGACTCACAGGAGTTTGGTTTGGGTGTCAGGAGAGATGATGGTTCCATTGTTAGAAATTATGTTAATGGTTGGAAGGTTAGACCTACGAGTGGGAATGAACAGGAGCAACTTTGTTTTTTTTTAGGGTTTAATAACAGGTGGCAATTAGTGAGCCAGTTTTCAACACTATTGAAAGTACTCTGGGTTAAAGACTGCAGATCTGCTTGTGAAGTGGCTGAGCAGATCAACATGGAGTCGTCTGCATATTGAATACAAATTTCCTTAGGAATAACTGTGTGAAGGTCATTAATAAACATGGAGAACAGAAGGGGTCCTAGTATTGAGCCCTGTGGGACCCCTAAGGAGATGGTAGACAATATGGTAGCTTATATTGCCATAGGACTGCCTGTTGGCGTCCAGATAGGTAGCATTGAAACCATTGGAGAGAGTGGTAGTCTAAGGAGAAGGCTTTCAGGGTATGGGTGAGTAACTGATGGTTAACCATGTCAAAAGCCTTGGATAGATCTAGAAAGAGAGTGGATGAAAGTAGGTTATTATGGTTGTGGTTAATGACATTAGAAAAGGAGAGAGGAGCTGAGGTGGTGCTGTGGAATGGCCTGAAGCCGTGCTGAGAGTCAGCCAGCAGCTTACCATGAATTAGGTGGTGCATGAGTTGTTTATGGACACATTTTTCCATTATTTTAGTTAGTGGAGATAGAATGGCTATGGTTCATAGGTTGGTACTAGGCTATCAGCCCTAGGGCCTATACAAGCCTAGCCATAACAATTCCCAGGATCTTTCTTCCCACAATATTTACTTCCCTGGAGCCCTGTCTAGCAGGGTGACTGACATAATCTCTGGGTGAATTTCCTATCTCCCATCCAATCATCAACATTCCTTTTGAAGAGGGCCAAGGAGGCGCTCTGCTTGACATGTATGGGCACTCTGTTCCAGAGTATGGGGAGTCTGTGGGTCAGGAACCTATCCCTCCAGCATGTTTTGTTTATTGTGAGGACAAGGTTTAGATCCTGGAGTGTGTGGCTTTGAGGGATTGGGATTTCTTTAAGTGGAGCATGTCCAACAGCTCAGGGTTTGACATGGCCTTGTATGTTAAGCAGAGATCACCTCTGAGTAGACAATATGCCACAGAGTATAGCTGGAGATTTTTTTAGACGGTCAGTATATGGAATCTGCTTTAGGCCTGTGATTCTTGTAGTGAGGTATTTCTGCGGCTTTTGGTCTGAAGTTTGGTAGTTCTATGGAGCTACCGCCTTTATGTAGAGGTATAACATGGGATGCTTTCCAAACTGAGGGGACAAAGGCTTCGGATAAGGTTCTATTTATCAAGATTGAAATTGGGTAGACTATGATGTCACCAGCCTTTTGCAAGTACTCTGCTGGGAGGAGGTCAGCAGCTAGAGTGGTAGGCTTTAATTTCTTGATAAGACTTTGGATTAGAGTTATAGGAACAGGCTGAAAGCTAAAGGAGAGAGGGGTATTAGGTGTGTCATTAACTAAGATAGAGGAGGTGGGAATGAGTTGGCTGGCCAGGGACTGGATAGTTTCTGTGAAGAAGCTGTTGAAGGTATTTGCAGCGTCTCCTGGTGAGTCATGGGTTGAGAACCCATGAAATTGGTTTGAGATGGACCTACTTCCTAATCTAGCATTCAGTACTGTCATTACTAAGATGAAATGTCATTTTGCAGTACATGGTAGTCCACACAAAGTTATTTCTGACAATGGCACACAGTTTACAAGCCAACAGTTCAAAATTATTGCCAAAGAATAAGACTTTACTCATGTCACAAGAAACCCCCGAGTACCCACAGTCAAATTGTTTTGCAGAACATGCAGTTCAAAGTGCAAAACAGTTGCTAGAGAAGTCAAAATGAGACAATATTGATGTTTTCCTGAATCTCTTGAATCTCAAAAACATTCCTTGTGGTAAACATCTTGGCTCACCTGCTCAGAGACTTCTGTTGAGACACACCCAAATCACATACCAATCAGTAGACAATTGTTGGTTCCACGTATCAAGAACAACAGGTCAGTTAAAGCCAATATGTTGAAGAAGCGTTTAACCCAGAACTCCTACTCCGATAAAATCAGCAAACCACTCAATCCATTATGAGAAGGAGAAGTGGTAAGGATGGAAATGTCCAAAGGTTATGATTAGATTTGTGTCGTGAAAAGTATTTGTCCAGAGCCAAGATCGTGCATTGTGGAATCACAAGGAACAAACTTTAGGCAGAACCAGAAACATTTAATGCTTGTGTCCTATCCTGTACCACAGCACACAGCCTGTGAGAAAGACTCTTTCTCAGAGATGGTTGCCTGGTGTTCCAATTCCAGAGGAAGTTCTGGAGGACATTCCCATTCCTGTGACGAATCCAGAAATTCCTGATATGAGTTGTTCACCGAAGACTGTCCCTGTTGCTAAATTCAGTCCAGATTGTTAAGTTACGAGATCCATTTGCATTTCCAGACCTTGTAATAGATGTAAGGCAACTTAGACATAAACATTGTGTTTTTTTCTAATGTCTATAGTAATACATGTCTAACTCTAATATGGATGTAGATCAATTTGTGTGTATATATCTTTAAAAAGCTATCCAAGGGCTTGCACAAGTGTATAAATACTGAGCACGTGCAAGCTAGACTGCCATTTTGTAGTAAGCTGTTGAGATATACGCATGTATGTATGTAAGGTCTGTCTGTTAATCAGTTTGTTTATATTTTATGATGCTGCTATCCATCCTGATGTGTTTCTATGTATTAAAGCATCTAAATGAAATACCCTGCCTGCTTGTCTTCTGTGCTAGAGAGAGACAGGCGACACCCACCAAAAAGCCACTGTAGATCTACTCGTATCAATCAAAACAAGCACCCCATAGCTACCAGATAACCCAAGGTCTACAATATAGCCCAGCCATATCAGAATGATGTTAAACACATAATAGCTGTTGTACTCATCCCACTAACAGCCCACTTAACCTCATATCACATCAACCTAAAAGACAACATACATTTCCAGTATAGACATCTCAGTAAACCACAGGAAGATACATTGTATAATAATAATAATACTATATCCCTCACTATCATTAACATCACAAACATCCAATTAGCCCATTTTAGTACATTTAAAGTACCTAATACCTCCAAACTCTCTCTACACTGCAGCTGGTATATTATTAAAAACTATAAAAAGATTGATTTACATAGTATCTGAACTTATTCAAGTGGAGATATGCACCCAAACCCAGGGCCAAGCAATACTACATCTCAAAATAACAGCACCCCCCAACACCTGTTAAATCTCCATAGAAACTGAACTGACCTCCTACTTTTAAACATAAACACTAAAAGTATCAAGAATAAAATCCATGAATTCCATGGTAATCTCTAGCTCTCAACCAATCACTGACAAATCCAGAAAAAAACAGGGACATTTTTAAAATATTAGTTCTATTAACTTGAGATATTAACTGAATTTGAGAATGTGAATTAATATACATTTCCTGAAGTAAAATAAGGAATCGGCTCTTAATTATTGTCATTATTTATAATTCACCACCTTTTGCTCAAAAGGCTCCAGTGTTAAGAGGGATTAAGAGGGACAAAGCTAAAATCTGAGTCAAAATCAGGGACGTCCCAGAAAATCAGGGACAGTTGAGAGGTTGCCACCCGATATAGGTTCATAGGTTCATAGATGTGTACTAGGCTAATGGCCCTGGAGCCTTTACAAGCCTAGCCCATAGGATTACCCTGGCATCATGCCACCCGACCTTAGTTCCTAGTGCCTCTGTCGAGTAGAACCACTGGAGTGATCCCTGGGGTGAATTTTCTATTTCCATCCACTCATCAAGATTACTCTTGAAGAGGACCAGTGAGCTGCTCTGCTTGACATGTATGTGGGAAGTCTATTGCATAGCATGGGCAGCCTCTGGATTATGAACCTGTATCTCTAGCATGATGTTCATCGTGTTTCACTGTTGCAGTCATTACTCTTGGGTTATCCTGCTGGCAGGCTACCCGCAGTCGGCCTGAATTCCAAAGCTTAGGTCCGGCGTCAGTTGCTGTTGCCTCTTCCCTGACGTCAGTGCGCCAGGGGTATAAAAGATGCAGCCAACGCCATTTTCTTCAGTCTTTCTTGCTGTGCGGTGCCCGAAGCAAAAGCAGTTTGCAAGTGCCGGTCGGCCGACTCCTGAGATTTTCAAAATCGAATTTCAGATCCGAAGTCTTCATTAAAGCGAAGTTCCCCATTGGGGAAACTTTTTTCTTGCTCCAGACCCGATGTCAGAAAAAGTTAACAATTGTATTTCTTGTGGGAAGCAAATACCTCATAAGGATTTTCATTCTTACTGTATTCCTTGCCTAGGCCCTGATCACAACGTTACTAGCTGTCGGTTTTGTGCTAGATTTAACCAACGCACTATTAAGCGTCGGTACGATTTTGCCTTTCATTACTTTGGCCAAAGGTTTAATTATATAATGCCGTTGGAACAGCCGAGGACTGGAGTTTATAAAAAGCACAAGGAAAAGGAAAAAGGGACAGGCATCCGAGGCCCAAAACCGATGACGAGGCACCCGCTAGGCCAGTCACCAGTTCTCAGTGAGGCGCTTTCGCAGCCCCTGACACCCGCTACCTCAGCCACAGGCCGCTTCCGACTCCCACGTGGAGCCGACTAGGCCTCTGGATACTCAAGGTATTGGACTCTCTGAAACCATTCCCTCAGATGGGTCCGGAGCCGCTGAGCAGGCATAGGCTTCTGAGGGTGTTTTCAGACCTACACAATTATATGTCGAGCCAACCTCAGCTTCAAAGACGAAGACTAAAACAGCTCTAAAGACAAAGAAAACAAGTACAGCATTCTCCTGGACAGAATTCCATACCTAAGAAACAGATGCTTAAAATGGCCGAAGACCTAATTACTTTAATCAGGGGTTCCCATCCCCCTCCTGATAAGAGGCCTAGGCAAGAGACAGAATATGACTCTTCTGATCAGGTTTCAGTTTCAGTTTCCTCTGATACCTTTTCTGAACAGGAATACTCTTTTCCTCCCTATGAGGATTCTGATGCTGAAGAATCTATTCCTTCAGCCTCTCCTCCTGAGGATTATTCTTTTGGGGAAACCCTGCATACCATGAGGGAGCATTTTCACTGGGAGAGACTTTCTTTTACTACCTCAGCACAGACCTCTTGCTATTCCACCTGTTCTAGACATTGTAGATGATGTATTTTCAGAGTCTGGCCTGTCTCCTGACTCTTTGCCCCCTGCACCTGCTAAGCCAGACAGATACTACTGGGTTCCAGACTCTCATACATTTCTATATAAAAACCCTGCTGCTGACTCAGAAACTATTTCTCAGGGTCCCAAAGGGGTCAAGGCTTCCACTGCAAAAAACCCTGTCCCCTCTGATAGGGATTCTAGGGCACTGGACAGATGGGGGAAAACAGTTTACACTTCTGCTACCTTGGCTGTAAGGGCTTTAAATTGTCAGTTTCATATGCTTAAATATCAGCAATACTTAATGTCACTGCTTAAACAGAAAATGTTGACAAATTCTGAATGTTCTGATAAGGAAATGCAGGATTTATTGCATGCAGCTGAACAAGTGGGAAAGCATACTTTGCAATGTGGTTTTGATTCACTGGAGGCCTCGTGCAGGGCCGCTGTTACGGGTTCTGTCATTAGAAGGCATGCTTGGTTAAAGGAACAGAATCTGCTTGATCATGTTAAAGCAAAATTATTGGATGCTCCATTACAGCATGATACTTTGTTTGGTGTTAAGGCAGAAGAGGTGTTGAAGAAAATGGAGGATAAAGTGAAATCCATGCAGACAGTTAAGGATTTCCTACAGGTACAGCCACCTAGATTTAGCAGGAACTGGCCTACAAAGAATTGGTCCTTTCCAGTGTCAGACAGGCCACAAAGAGGCAGATGCAGACGCCCCAGAGGCAGATCCCAGCCCCAAGGCTCATACAGGCCTAAACAATGGGGCACTTCTACCTCCAAAAGCGGAGAAGACAAATCACAACCATACAGGAAACAGTCCCAATGACTTTCCTCTGCCAGAAACAAGCACTTATCTTTTGGCAGCCCCCTTAGGGGGAAAACGAGCACTTTTTTCACCAAATTGGCACATGATTACCCAGGACAAATGGGTCTTGATCATAGTGTCTCAGGGCTACAGGTTCCACTTTCACACCCTGCCAAGGGCAAAAGGTATGCCAGACCTGCCACACAATCAATGGGCAGAGGCTCAAAAGCAAGTTTCATCCCTCATAGACATGAGAGCCATTCAACAGATACCACAACAAGAGCAGGGAGAAGGTTTTTACTCAAGACTTTTCTTGGTGCCCAGAAAGGACAAAGCCTGGAGACCAGTACTGGACCTGTCTATTCTAAACACATTTCTGGACGTTTCAAAATGTTGACTCTGCAGCAGCTGCTGTCCATGCTGGGCAAGAAGGCTTGGCTCGTAACTTTGGACCTAAAAGAGGCATACCTGCATGTCCCAATCAGACAGTCTTGCAGAAGATACCTCAGATTCATAGCTGGCTCAATGCATTACCAATTCTCTGCACTGCCCTTTGGCTTATCTACTGCTCCCAGGGTCTTCACAAAATGCCTGGCATCAGTAATTGCATTTTGCAGACAGAGGAATTCAAATATATCCCTACTTGGACGACTGCCTTATTCAAGCAGAGAACAAAGACATTCTGCTAAAGCATCTGGCATTTGTAAAAAGATTACTAATTTGCCTAGGGTACACAGTAAACAAAAAGAAATCAAAACTAGTACCTTCTCGAGATAATATTCCTGGGTGCAAGCTTAAATACAACTGTCCAGATGGCTTATCTCATGCCAGACAAACAAAGGCAACTGACTTCTTACTTCAAAATGTTGGCAACAAAGACCCAGTTATCTGCAAGAAAAATTCTGCAGGCCTTGGGCTTCATGGCATCCTGCATTCTGCTAATTCCATATGCCAGACTGCATATGAGGAAACTACAATGGTATCTAAACAGTGTTTGGACTCAACATTGCCACAGCCTGGAAACATTAATTACCCTCATTCCTTGCCTGCAACAGGAGTTTCGATGGTGGGCACAGGCCTGTCACCACAACAAGGGACAGCAATTCACTTTACCCATAGCCAGGCAGACACTAACAGCGGATGCATCATATTATGCCTGGGGGGGCCCACATGGCAGGAAAATGTATTCGGGGCACATGGCCTGCAAGCCAGATGCATCTTCATATCAATCAAAAAGAGATGCTAGCTGTTCAGAATGCCCTGACAGCTTTCAATGATTTCCTTCATCCCAGACAACTACTGATAAAGACAGACAATACTACAGTCATGTGGTACATAAACAAGCAGGGAGACTCACATTCCTACCCCCTGTGCAGACAAGCCATGACTTTGTGGGACACAGCATTGACTTATCAAGTTCACCTGCAAGCACAATTCCTGCCAGGAAAAATGAGTACTCTGGCAAACGAAATAAGCAGAAACCTCATGGATCCCCACGAGTGGAAACTGGATCCACAAGTCTTCAGCATGATAACAAGGAAATGGGGATGCCCAGACATAGATCTATTTGCCTCCCCTCACAACTGCCACCTACGGAGATTCTGCACAAGGATTAATCACAAGCAAGCATGGAAAGTGGATGCCCTATCCTTCAGCTGGAAAAACCTAACAGTATATGCCTTTCCTCCACTGCCTCTCCTCCCCAAGGTACTCCTAAAGGTCAGACACGAGAAGTCAAAAATGATACCGATTGCCCCAGACTGGCCACGCCAGCACTGTTACCCAATCCTAAAGAACTTGTCTCAAGGTCCAGCCTGGACATTGCCTCAAACCTCTCACTTACTGACCCAACAAAACAATCAGACCCTGCACAGCCAACTCAGGACCTTAAATCTGGCAGCATGGAGGATAATGTAGCCAATCATAACACTCCTTTTTCCAAAGTGGTAATGGATGTTGTCTTGGAGGCCAGAAGGCCCAGTACCAGAAAATCTTATGCAGAAAAATGGAAGAGATTCTGTGCTTGGAACCAGGAACAAGGAATTGACATGTTTGTACCAAATATTCCTCAGATTTTACAATACTTAACTGAGATGCTGGACAAAGGCCTATCCTTTTCATCAGTTAAGATTCATGCCTCTACCATTTCAGCCCATTACAATATGAAACCACCTATCTTTTCTCATCCTTTAATAAGGCAGTACCTCAGTGGGGCCAAAAACATAAGACCTCCAAGGAGAGCACCAATTCCTGCATGGGACCTCAATTATGTCTTGTGAAAAACTCACACTGCCTCCTTTTGAGCCAGCCTCAACAGCTGATATAAAATTCTTATCCTGGAAAACAGCTCTGCTCAAAGCAATAACCTCTGCAAGACGAGTCTCAGAGTTACAGGCACTCATGGCTGTGGAACCTTTTATCATTTTCCATCCAGACAGGGTTTCCCTGAGGACGAACCATACATTTATGCCTAAGGTGGTGACCAGTGTGGCCCTTAACCAAACCATTCACTTGCCTAACTTTTATCCAAACCCACAGAACAAGGGTGAGAGACTTCTGCATTCTTTGGACATACACAGACAGCTACGCTTCTACCTGGACAGCACTAAAGCTTTCAGAAAGACTGAGCAACTTTTAGTGGTATATGCTGCAGGATCACAAGGAAAGGCTATCTCAAAACATACTTTTTCAAAATGGATAGGCCATTGCATTCGTTTCTGCTACTCACAGCATGGCAAATTAGTGCCTAAGGGCATTAGGCCACATTCTACCAGAGGAGCAGCCACTTCAGCAGCCTTCCTCAGAGGAGTACCAACCAAAGACATCTTAGAGGCTGCAACTTGAGTTCAGTGCACACTTTTACAAAGCACTACCACTTACCTCTCTACTCTAAATCCAGAGCAGGCTTTGCCTCTGCAGTTCTGCAGGGCCTCATAGCCTCTCCTAATCCTATTTAGCCCAGCCACCCATCCTCAGCTTTGGGATTCAATCCAAGAGTAATGACTGCAACAGTGAAACACGATGGACATAGTACAGTTGTGTACCTACCATAAATGTAGATGTTAGAGTGTATTCTCTGTTGCAGTCCAGGTTACCCTCCCACCATCCCCCTTTCATTTGCTGGGTCTTATCTGTACTTCTGTATTCTATACAACCTATGTGGTGTATTTGCTTGTAGATGAAGGAAATGTTTACTTTAGTGCATGCATGTTTATTGGCATAATCTATTTAGCCTACCCTTTTGGGGGCACCTGATATCTGGGGTAAGAAAAACTGAAGAAAATGGTGTCGGCTGCATCTTTTATACCCCTGGCGCACTGACGTCAGGGAAGAGGCGACAGCAACAGACGCTGGACCTAGACTTTGGAATTCAGGCCGACTGCGGGTAGCCTGCCAGCAGGATAACCCAAGAGTAGTGACTGCAACAGTGAATACACTCGAACATCTACATTTATGGTAGGTACACAACTGTACTTTCTGTTGATTGTGGTAATGAGGTTGAGGTCTCTGGAGCGTGTGGGGCGGAGGGATTGGGATTTCTTTAGATGTAGAATTTCTAACAGAGCTTGGTCAGACATGGCTTTGTAAGTCAAGCAGAGATCGCCTCTAAGTAGGCGAAATGAGACGGAGAATAGTTAGTTTTTTTGAGTCTGGCCATATAGGACAAGTGTTTAAGGCCTAGGATCCTCTTTGTGAGGTACTTTTTTGGTCTCTCTAGTTATTGCAGTTGTCTAGTGAGGTACATGCCAAATGGGGCATTGTACTCGATGATTGGCCTAATGAGGGAAGAGTAGAGGGAGACGATGACCTCTTTCTTCCTGGATGCAAACCCCTTAGTAATGAGATGTGCCACTTAGAAGGATTTTATTTATTTATTTAAGTTTGATGACTGGGGTAGTCCAGTGGGCCAAGAAGAGCCCATTTTCAGTGGAGGGTCAGAGAGAAAAGCTCCACAATAATTGCAAGTTAAATTTCACATGTTACAAAAGGACATAGTTCATACAGCTAAAGATTTACAGATAAGCTCCATGATATTTGCAATTGGCTTGTCACAATGTTACAAAAATGGCTTTCTGACCACAGTGGCAATGTGGTGGTCAAAAGAGAGGTTGCTGTCAACCTGTATTCCTAGATCTCTTATATCGCCTTCTGTGTCCACTGGACTACCATCAATGTGGTAATTCAAGGGAACCGGGTTTTTCCCAAGGGGGGTTGATGACAATCGTCTGTGAACTTTGTCAGCCAGAGTCCCTTCATGTTGGCCTGGACTTCTGAGAAGTAGATACCAAACAGGAGAGGACCCAGGACCGAACCCTGTGGGACTCCACTAATGACTGGTTGACAGTCTGACTTAGAACCCACAGTGTGAAAGTAGCTGAGTCTATCTGTGAGCCAGTTTGCAATCCACCTAGTGATATAAGGGTTAATGCCTAGCTTAGTGAGTTTTTCTATGATTCCTGAGTGGGGAATGGTATCAAAGGCCAGATCAAGGTAGGCTGTATGAACCACCTTGCCTTCATCCACACCTCTGGTGACTGACTCACAGAAGTCGACCAAGTTGAGCAGGCATGATCTACCCTTCACAAAACCATACTGTGTAGGATCCAGAGTTTGGAGATTCCCTATATCGTTGTTTATTAGGTCCATGATGATGTGTTCCATAGCTTTGCATATCAGACTCGTCAGGCTAATGGGGCGATAGTTCCCAGGGTCTGTAGTCACTCCTCCCTAGTGGAGAGGGATGACTGTAATAGTGCACCATTCGGTAGGGACAAAGCCTGAGTTGAAGCTGTGATTGAACAAGGCACACATGTGAGGTGCCAGTTCACTCTGTAGTTCATGTAAAATGCAGCCGGGGATATTGTCATGTCCCATAGAAGCTGTATTCTTGGCTTTGGACAGTGCTGTTTTAACATGTGCAGCAGTAATACTGGGTGCCTGGCAATCTACTAGTATTGTGATTGGTCCTTTGGGGGGGGGGAGAGGGGGTTAAGTTGGCACTGAATCTGTTGGCCAGTTTATTGGCAATATCTGTTGGCTCAGTATAGGAAGTACCATTGTGCAATAGCTCAGAGCAAATCAGGGCATTGCCATGGAGATTCTTTACATAACTATAGAAGGCCTTGTGGTTGTCTTTACTATCTGCTGCAATTCTGTTTTCACAGCTAGCTTTAGAAGATTTGATGAGGGATCTCAACCTTTTGTTGAGGCTGATAACGGAGTTTTTCCAGTCTTGGGATTTCACCTTATTCCTTATCAGTTTCCTCCTTCTGTTGTAGAGTTTGTTTATGGCAGGGGACCACCAGATTGGCTTCCTTTTTTTTTTGAGGAGAATGTCTTGCTTCTATTGGGTATGGCGAGATCCGTGCATTTCTGTACGTGTTCGTACAGTGCATTGGTGTATGATACAGCGGTCATGCAACTATTCTCCATTTGCATGGGTACCGTGAAGTTGGCCACCTCTGTTTTTTGGAGCCCAAAGTTAGCTTTGGAGGAGTTTTTCATGGTGGTTACCTTTGTGGGGGATGGGAGGGATGTGGATTTCCAAGGTGATTAGTTTGTGGTCGGATCTAACCAGGGAGGAGTTGACTATTGGTGTAGAGCAACAGTCACCCGTGTTATTAATGACCAGGTCAAGGAAGTTGCTACCTCTAGTGGGGGTAAGAACAAGCTGGTCCAGGGCATTGCAATTAATGAATTCCAGAAAGCGTTGGGCAAGTGTACTGGTACATGAGTAGTTTTCCCAGCTAATGGAGGGGTAGTTGAAGTTGCCCAGTATGAGAGTGTTAGGTTGGACCCTAATATTCTCCAAGATGCTTAGGAACCCGGAGCGTGAGTCTTGGGACATGGTTGGGGACCTATAGCAGGCTACGACCTGAATCGCTGTCTTACCCGATGTTAGCTGCACCTGAATTATCTCAGATGGATTATGTTGGGCTACCAGTCTGGAGGTGTGTGCATTCTTTATGAATATGGAAACACCACCGCCTTTGGAGCTTTGGTCCAAGTTCTGGGGCCGAAAGGTTTGGAATGAGTTATAACCTGGTAGTGCTGGGGTGCTTTTTGCTGCCTTGAACCAGGTCTCTGTTATAGCACAAATGTCAATGTTCTCCATTTTAAGGAGTGGTTCGAGCGAGTGCATTTTGAGATTTAGACTTCTGGGGTTGAGCAGCATGACCTTGGATTGCATTTGTTTGTTACGGTGGTAATTTGGTCTTTGGAACACGACCTAAAAAAGGCACTATAGGGGTGGCAAGAGCCTTAGCCAGTATCCGGAAGCCCAGGGATGACAGATGCAGGCCATCTCTGGCAAAGCATTGAGGTCTGTCAGTCATGTCATCCCAGGCAGACAGATACTGGATCCCCCTTAGAATGACACCAGAAACTTAGCCAATTGTTGAAATCAGTCATTTTCTGCTTGTACTGTGGTATCATTCTGGGTGATGGTATGATGCTGCTCAGGGCTAGGGTCATACCCACCTGGGCTACATAATCCGAGAGCTCCTCCGTGTCTCTTTTCATGTAGTCCAGGGAGGTACGTCTTAGGTCATTCACACCCACATGTACAATGATAAGAGTCATATTTGTACCTGTTGTTGAGGGACCTGAGTTTGTGCTTTATGTGGGGGATCCTGGCGCCTGACAGGCAGCTGACTGTTACTTTCTCCTTATTCAACCTAGTGAGTGGGACATCAGTGTGCCTCACTATTGAGTCACCTATGACTAGTGTGTTGGGCATGCTCTTTTAACTTAGGGGCTTTGGCTGAGTGACACACTGTTTAGGAGAGTTATGTGTCTCGTGATTAGTGTTGTGTTGTGGTAGAGTGCATTTCTGCCTTGGAGGTCTCTGCTGTTTGGGTAGAATTTTATTGAGAGCCTCCACAAAAGTGGGTGTGTGGTTTTTGCTTTTATGTGAAGACAATGCTGGTGTCTGTTCTAGAGGGCTGTGTGTTACATGTGGTGTGGTGCAATTCCGGTCTTGGCTGGAGAGTGTATGGCTTCTAATTTAGCTATATAAGTGCATCTCTCGCAAGTCTGAATGTTGGGAGGTAAGAGGAGAGGGTTGTCAGTGTACATGAGGCAGTTGCTACATTGCCTCAGCATGCCCAAGTTCACCATGTTAATAGGAGAAAGCACAGGGAACTGACCTTTAGACATGCCTGGAGCTGTTAACTTGTAGAACGTTTAGTGCTGGTAACACTTTTGTGTGCTACAGTAATTGCTACAAGAAGTGTGGTATAGTGCTAAAGTAATAAGCTAGTAAAGGTGCAGGAGAGGAGAGAACTAGCAGATCTAAGGGAAAAATTGAAGAGCAGACTTTGGCACAGCTGGACTAGACTAGTTGCAGGAAAGGCGGGAAAAGCGCAAACACGGGCTTTTAAACCAGAAAGTTGAAAGAGGTGGAAAAACTTCCCAAATGGTCAATAAACTTACAATTTCTGGGCCAGAAACCACTCGTCTTGTGGTAGATAGGCTACCTAGTGGTTACCACTCCCACTGACAAGCTAGAAGGCTTCTCTCCAACACAGAAAGGCTTGGGAGGCTCAGAAGCCTAGAAACAGTCCTGGATACAACAAATCTGTATCTGGGCTAGACTAGTTACAGGAAAGGTAAGAAACCAGCGCAGCTGTGGGCTTTTAAACTTGAAAGTTGAAAGAGATGTGAAAACTACCCAAATGGCCTATAAACTACAATTTCTGGGCCAGAAACCGCTCTTCTTGTGGTAGATAGGCTACCTAGTGCTTACTGCTCCCACTGATAAGCTAGAAGGCTTCCCTCCAACCAGAAAGTGCTATTAACCGAAACATGGCTAACACCTGATAATTATGATAATGAAATCCTACCCCTTGAATACAGTATCGTTCAGATAGACAGGAAAGGAAAAAGGGGAGGTGGTGTGGTCATACTTTTCAAGAATTAACTGAACTTAGAACTATCCAATCCAAACCCCCCACTTTTGACAAAGCCAAGGTAATTTTTTCAAAACTTAAACTTAACTCTAAGAAAATTAGAAACGTGACAGGAACCTACATCCCACCTGGCAATAAGATTCCCACACTAGAAGACCTACTATACTGGTCTAATTTATCACAAGAAACAATAATCATGGGAGATGTAAACATAGACTGGTTTACCTGTAACTCTTCAGAACCCAGCTAATCACAGCAACTTCTATGGATTCACCTAAATTATCAAAACACATACAAGGATAGAACAGTCATCCAACAAAAAGTCCATCTTTGATTGGATATTAACTAATAGACCTACATCGTCCACACAATCTAGCTGTATCCCAGACAGCTTTAGTGACTATCTTCGTACATTCCTCCTTAGGCAACATATCTATCCATCTAAACCTACCACTTACCGACTAATTAGAAACAAAAAGAAATTTAACTCCAGTACTTTCTTATCCACTCTAAATCAATGTAACTGGGAACTACTTAAACAATTGTCCCTAGAGGATGCTGTCAAATATTTTAACTCTAACTTTCTAGATATCTTAAATACACAAGCACCCCCCAGATCCTTAAGAATCAAATCAAACTTTGCCCCATGGCTTAGGAAGGAAATTAGATCATTACTAAAATCAAAGGACAAAGCCTGGAATTTGGCATAAACAACAGGAACACAATCCATGAAACCAGCCTATCGGGTACTTAGAAATAAGGCAAAAAGACAGGTAAATCAGGACAAACTACAATACTACCAGGATGCACAAAGTAAACATAAAAACAACCTTCAGAAATGCTGGTTAACCATTAATAAAATACTCTGACCTGGTAAAGCTAGCACTCTCTGCCTAACCTCCGACAATCCAGATATCATAGCCATCCAATTCCATAAATATTTCACCGAGACCATTTCAGCCCTCTCTGTCAGTCACTTCCCCACCACTACAAATACTGAACCAATATCTCAAAACAGTAACAAGCCAATATCTTATAACAATGCTAACATATTCTCTCTTCAACCAGTCCCAACTGACCTTATAGAAAACTAAAACCCACCACACTAGCCACTGATAACCTTCCTGCTTCTCAAAATCACTGCCAACAGTATTGCTTACCCAGTATATATGCTAATCAACGCATCCATTTCTGAACACCAAGTCCCTGCAGTTTGGAACACATCATACATTATTCCACTTCACAAAGGAGACAATTCTACTGACATATCCAACTACCAACCAAAAGCTAGCTATCTTGTCCCCACTGTCAAAAAGTACTAGAGAAATGCATACACAGGCATAATAGACTACCTACATAATTACAATCTTCTGTCCAACACTCAACACAGTTTCTACCCGCACCACAGTGCCACCACTGCTCTGCTATCTTTCATGAACTCAGAAACAATGGTCATATTGTATCTGCTGTTTTTCTTGATTTAGCCAAGGCCTTTGACATGGTCTCCCACAGCAAACTAATTAAATCACTCTCCGAACTGAATATAAGCCCACCAACCCTTTCCTTGACTACCTTACTGGACGCCACCAAGCAGTACTATGGCAACAAAACCTCTCATGTCTACTGGCATTTACCCTAGGTGTACCCCAAGTGTCTATACTAGGTCCACTACTTTTCTCTGTCTTTACTAATTAGCTCTATAGTTCTGCACTACAAGCTACTGTGATTCAGTATGCAGATGATTCCACTTTGGTCTGCTTAGCTCACACAGTAACAGAGTTACTGTCACAAACACAACCTTTACTGCAGTAGAAACCTGGTTAAGCAATGCCCAGTTAATCTTGAACCCTAATAAAACCAAACTTATGGTTTTCCATCCTAGCAGGCCACCAATACCCCACCCCCTTTTAAATAACACAGCTGGAAACCACATTATCATCTCACCTGTAAGACGCACTAAACTCCTGGGAGTCATAGATTCCAGCCTGAGCTTAGACATCCATATCTCACAAACTGTAAAGGAAGTTCATAAAAACTTGGAATGCCATATAGAAATAAACAGTATCTTACAAATTCAACTAAAACTACAGTAGCAGGTTAGATGGTATAGTGGTATGTTGGTGTGATTGTTGAGGACAGCGTCCTGGGTTTGAGACTTGGCAGGGCTGACTATTTCCACGGTACCTTTTTGGCTGGGCTTGTATAGGCCCTAGGGCCAATAGCCTAGTACCTGCCTGTGAACCTCTGAATAGCTCAAACACATCTCATCTCTCCTTTATGCCTCACCTATTCTCACTAATCTCTGAAAAACAGACCTGATAAAGCTAGAGTCCTGCTATAACAAAACTGCAAAGTTCACCACAGACTCCCCTTTCAGGACACATCACTGCACCACACTTAAACAATTCAAGTGTCTAGAGCTCCCACAACTCTTATTCTACAATCAATTAATCATGGCCCATAAGATGGGCTACCAACCACATAAAACACCTGCCCTAGAGAACCTAATACATCCCTACTCAAGCAACAGGACCCTCCACTCTAGTAATAAACCCCTACTAAGCGTAACCAAATCCAGTAATACTGCTGGAGACTCCCATTTCTCCAACTTCATAGCTAAAACCTGGAACAAGCTGCCTTATGTTATAATTTCCAATACCAGTCTACCCATTTCAAAAGAGCAATAGAAACTTGCCTAACTACTACATAGCTATGTTCCTGCACTAGTCCAGGATGATCTCTTACTTTATTTCCCTGGCATCTGTCTCCTAACCTTAAGATCTCTGCAATTCTGTCACTCAACTTATCAACTGTAGTACTCTGTTATCATGCAACAAACATTGCTAACATGCACGCACTGTTATATAATTGTATACTATATTCTGTGCTTGCTGAGAATGTTTTATTTGTAGTTCGTCCTACAGCCTGACAATGTCATACATTTGTAAATAGATACTTGCATCCCGTAAATAAAATCTCAGTGTATATATGTATATCACCACTAGGAACATGTGTCTTACTATACTGTGTGCTCATTATTTGTCTTCCGCTAAAAACATGATATATCTTGTATTAATAATCTTGTATCACGATGAGTATGTATATTTGTTACTTTCTTATCTATTTGATGTGGAGCTGTTTTCCCTGGGTCTCCTCTGAAAAAGGACTTGTGTCCAGTCTGAATTTCCCGATAAACAAATGTAAAATAATAAATAATAATACATATCCATTTGTATTCCAGGTGCACATCCCTCTCGAGTGTAATTGGTGAGGATTCAGGCTCCTTGATTACTGACCCAGCATGGGGACGTCACACCATCTATCAGTAGCATTATCCAGACAGGGCCAGCATAATTGCATGTACTTACCAAATGTAAGATTTAGCTAGTGTCTGTTCAGACAATAGAAGCACCCACCCACCAATCCCCTCCCCAAATTGCTGTATTCTGTGAAACCTAGAGGAGAACTAGAGGCCTTCAGTTGGCTATTGGCTGCTAAATTGTCCATGTTGTCAGGCATATTTTCCTTTATTATACTTAATAATTGCTACTGTGCTGTCCTCTTCCTCTTTATCTGGAGAATTATCTAAGAGCACTGCATTTTGGGACATGAGGGGTGGCTTGAATTAACCAGAGGTTGCTGTTGTCATGGAGATGTGATGCTTTTGGGGACTATCATTTCTAGTGTCTGGACAGATACTAGATAAAGCTAGCACTCTGGTAAGTAAATAACTTTTGCCTTGCCTTCCTTGCCTCAGGAAAATAAACGAGAACACATCACCTATGGGACCTGTGTACTCCACAGAGCAATTCAGAGGTTTGCTTGAAGAACAAATCTGTAGGTTTCCCTCATGTTACCATTGTCAGGTTTCCAGTCACCCCGTACCTAATGCTAGTAATTGTATAATAAATCACAAGTTTTGTATATGGGTTTTGTTGCCTGCCTTGAAAACCTCATATGATTTAGTTGAATTATTTTTTGCTTTTATGCATTATAATCACTAATATTTACTACTAAATATCCATTGTATATAATTACTGCATAGTATTTGAACTTAGACCAGAAAGACCCTGAAAGCCTGTGTAACTTTATATAACTAGGCATTCTTGAATCTTAAATGTAACTGTAAAATCCATTCCTTTTTTTAAATTACAGAAAGTTACCTTCAGGCAACCCTCCCTGCACTGACCTTGCACATCTATTCTTTACTGTGTGGGCAAGAGGGAAGTCCCAGTTTGTTTCCAATCAGGACAAGAGCCCTGAGGCCCATTCATTACCTGTTCCAGGTGAGACCTTTTTTTCAGCCTTTTCATTCCTCCAGGAGGCAAAGGACAGATGTTAGGAAGCAGTATGTCTCATGGTCACGTGGGGGACCCTCTCCCAATGCCTACTTATCACATTCCCATGGTGGTATGTGACTTCCATATATGCTGCTGCTCAAGTGAGGTCCTATGCTTCCACACCTGTATGGCTGTTGTGCAGTACATAGCCCACTCGCCCAGGTTCTGTTACTGCAGTTCCTCAACACTCCTGTCAGTGTCAGCAGTGAAGTGGATCATACCCCTTCCTTCCTCCCATGATAGTTGAGACAATGTTGGCTGCTCATTCCTACCCTTCTCACCCAGGTTCCTCCATCCCAAGCCAGCTAGTCGGACGTGAGTCATTGTCAGGGCTTTAGCCACCTCTGTCATAGGGCCAAGCGCTTTGTTGTATAATTCTGAGTTACACCCAATGACTATTTGAAGCTTTGCTACTCTTTAGTGTCATGGGCTGGTACTCTATCAACAACAAACAGTTTTACTGCTGCAGGCAGAAAAAACAGCTGGTATGTTTTCTTTTCTCATAAGTGGGAGATTTAGTAGATTCTTGTTTGGCATGATATGTTGTGCTGTTTTCTATTGTTATGTGTTTTGTTTCTAGATATGATCACTATTCCGTCTTGTGTGAGCTGCTTCCAGTTGGAATTCCATCACTGGCAGTTTGCCTGCAGACATTGGTCCATGGTAAGTCAATTCAGTCTATTTTTTTTTTCATAAAAAGATGTCTGAACTTCCTGTGTAGTGCATATTATTTTGTAGAGTGTCCCAGTTACAGAACATTTTATTTCCCCCCATTAAACAGAGCTCATTGATGTTAAAAGTTATTCTTGTAAGGAAAATGTGTTATTATAGAGGGGGTATATATGGCAGTCTACTCTGCTAATTATTTCAAACAGTGTTGTTTATTTTTGAAGTGGTAATAAAAATTACATTCATGTTGCTAGATTGAATGGATATTCACAGAATGCCATTAATCTGAAAATAAATCACTGAAAACCACTTTTGGCAATTTTTAAAAAAAGTATTTTTTTGGCAATGGGGGGGGGGGGCAAGTCTCCCACCCCTCCCAACTTTATATATACCAATTCCAAGGTCAGAGAACATTGCAGAAATGTGCAACCTTAATGATCATGAAAGGTGCTTCTGTCAATTTACATGTAAACAAACCACATTTAGTGAGTGTGCATTCAATAATGTGTCAGTATCCTGAAAAATCAGACATTGTCACTTATTTGTGAAATAGTAACAAAAACAACTTGCTTAATTTTGTTGTACTACAAGTGCTTATTTTTAAGCAGAAAGTGATCTGAAGTGAGTTATTTTGCATTCATGCTTTAGACTGAATAGAATAGTTATACATTTCATAAAAAATAAGTTTAGGAATGCACAAGTAGGTTTATGATAAGGTTTTGCATTGAGTTTGCTGCACCAATAAGAAGGAGTCTGAGAAAATGGTATAAACAGTTAATAGTGATGTGAGCTGGCCCCAGGATGTAGAGGGGTAAAGTCCTAGTTTTGACACAGGTGACGTGTGTTTGACTTGTGGCATGTGCTCTGGAGTGACCTGGTGGGGAGTAATAAGCTTGAGCAGCTGATGCTAGCTCTGCCATCCTGGGAAGAAATAAGTTGCTAGGCTCACCCAGTTAGCAGTACCTACAGGTGGGTGTGTGGCTGCTCACAAAAGAGACTAGGTAGGCTTGTGGTGTTACAAGGGTAAGTATGCCATGAGAGTAGGGGGTAGGTAGGCGCAACTAGAAATATGTATGCCTCTCTTTGATCAGACAGCCATTGAGGAGTCTGCAAGTCACCTACAGAGAAGGGCACCTGTAATGGAACAACATCTTGCTCACTCCCTACTCTTGCCTTCCAGGGGGAAAATGGGGTGATAAGACTCTCTTGACAGGAATGAATGGGCTGTTGTGCTCTCATCCAGTCTGGGGGTGCCTGACTTTCATTTCTAGAAGGAACAAAAGAATGAGTTGATGGGCCACAGGAAGGGGAGTTATGGGGCAAGCCCAGTAGCAGAGTGAAAAAATAATAAATGTTATGTTGTCCCATCTCGCCTTCATTCTTGGCTGTTTGCGTTCGGAGCCAAAACTCTGCTCTGACTCGGCCTATATAAAGCTCGAGAGCTTCTACTGGCTCGAGGCTGAGTCCTGTCCCATGGTGCTTAGTGGCTTTTCCCCAGATCTTGTTTGCCGCTTGAAGCTTCGGGATTGTCTTCACTGGCTCAGGCTTGTAAAATTTAATATTTTATATATTTTCTAATAGTTACTTCCTAATAATTATCTTTTTTACTTACTAGTTCTATCATAATAGCCTTGTTCTATTTTAGGCTCTCTAAACATTGTAGTTGTACCTTTGTGGCTGTCCTTTTCTTTGGGCCTTGTTGTCTCCTCAAGAATCCATTTAAATTAGAGGATTCTTGCTCCTTTTCTTCCTTTTCTCTTTTTGGGAGTACACCGTTTAAGTTAGAGGCGGCTCCTCTGGTGTAGGAGATAGAGACTTCTCCTCCCTTTCCTCCTCTTCTTATATAAAAAAATATATTTTATTTTAGATACCTGTTTTTTGCTATCTTTCTCTTTCTATAAAAGATATAGGTTGTTCTAACATTTATTGAGAGTTTTTTTCCTTAAAGCTAGCATGTCTAAGGAACCAGCAAAGGAACACAAGTCAGGATTCAAAAAGTGTGATTCCTGCACTCAAAAAATGTCCATTACTGACGGACACACTAGTGTGTACTGTCTGGGCCCACTCCATCTTCAAGACTCCTGCTCCATTTGTCATAGTTTTAGTGCCAGGGTCTTGCAGGAGAGGAGGAATAAGCTTATGTTGAGGGGCTTATTAAAAGTGGACAAAGGAAATCAGACTAAAAAATTGGACACGATCAAAAAGCCTGCTTCATCGACTCCGGTGTCTGAGCCAACAAGCAGCACCAAACTTGATACTTCTTTGGCTCCGAAAGTTGTCGGGGCCGAGAAACATAGTTCTCCCTCAGTTCCATCTGTTTCATCGGAACCATTGCGGAGTTGAATAAGGTGCCGGTCACCGTCCTTGGAGCCTGTTCACTCGATGCTGATGTCTTCTTTACTACAGTCGGTGGCAGGGAGCCACAAATTTTCCAGTCATTCTTCTAGATCCTCAAGGCTATCGGATGATGATGTGGACAGGAGTGAATGGGCTGTTGTGCTCTCATCCATTCTGGGGATGCCTGACTTTCACTTCTAGAAGGAACAAAAGAATGAGCTGATGGGCCACAGGAAGGGGAGGTATGGGGCAAGTCCAGTAGCAGAGTGAAAAAGTAATAGTATGAGTGCAGGTTTTTCTGAAATGAATATAAAAAAATTATATATATATATATATATATATATATATATATATATATATATATATATATATATATATATATACGGCTGGATAAATCAGATGCAATGCATCTTTAATGAACAGTATAAAAGTACGCGCTTTCGCGATTTATAGCTAATCGCTTCATCAGACTCTATTCACACAAACAATACCTCAGAATTTAAACTATTTCCATCCAATCAAATACAATAGCTGTATGATGTCATTAATTAATAAAGTATTTAAAACCTGTTTAAAGAAAAATGGTACATAAAGCATATGAAAACATTCATTTAAAGAGTAATAAAGTAAAAAAAATCAATGTTTTAAAGGTCTAGCTCTCAAAAAAGGTTTTAATGAAACTGCACTATTCAGCCCTGGAAATCTGTCTGCTGAGGTGATATAAGGAGTAGAGTGGAAGAGATAGAACAGAAATGGATTTTACAACTTCAAGCAGACAGATTTCCAGGGTTGAATAGTGCAGTTTCATTAAAACCTTTTTTGAGAGCCAGACCTTTAAAATATTGATTTTTTTTTTTAATTTTATTATTCTTTAAATTAATGTTTTTTATATGCGTTATGTACCATTTTCCTTTAAACAGGTTTTAAATACTTTATTAATTAATGACATCATACAGCTATTGTATTTGATTGGATGGAAATAGTTAAATTCTGAGGTATTGTTTGTGTGAATAGAGTCTGATGAAGCGATTAGCTATAAACCGTGAAAGCGCTTGCTTTTATATTGTTCATTAAAGATACATTTTATCTGATTTATCCAGCCGTGGTCAGTTCGTTCATAGGTTCATACTAGGCTATCTGCTCTAGGGCATTTATAAGCCTAGCCAGAATGTGTTTGGCTTTCGTCACCCATTTTAAATTTATTTTGCTATGCCCTTTTTTGAGGTTAGTATACTGTGCCTCTGTCTAACAGTGACACAGAAGTGATACCCGGGGTAAACCTACGATCTCCCATCCACTCATCAAGATTCTTCTTGAAGAGAGTCAATGAGGGACTCTGCTTAACCTGGACTGGGATTTTATTCCAGAGTGAAGGGAGCCTCTGGGTTATGAATCTGTCCCTCCAGCATGTCCTATTTATTTCAGTGCTGAGGTTCAAGTCTCTCGAGCACGTAGCTCGATGGGATTTGGATTTTCTGAGGTGCAGCATGTCCATTAATTCGGGTTGGACATGGCTTTATACGTCAGGCACAGATCGCCTCTGAACAGGCGGTATGCCACTGAGTAGAGCTGGAGTTTCTTTAACCAGGCAGCATATGGCATCTGTTTGAGCCCTTTGATCCTCTTGGTGAGGTACTTTGGGGTCTTTCCAGTTGCTGCAGGTGTCTGGTAAGGTACATCCCAAAGGGGCATTGTACTCAATTATGGGCCTGATGAGGGATGGGTAAAGAGGCACGATGACCTCCCCTGATCTAGATGTGAATCCCTTCATGATTAGGTGGGCTATATAAAATGTTTTTCTAACCACTTTGGCCATGTGGTTGTCAAATGAGAGATTGCTATCAACTTGGGTCCCCAGGTCCCTAATTACTTCTTCTGTACTTAATGGATTACCACCTATGTGGTAATTTGTGGGCACTTTGTTTTTGCCAGAGGGGATGACTATACACTTTTTGGCATTTAGCTTGAGGCCATGGCTCTGGCACCAGTTGTCTGATGTCCTTCAAGGATGCATCTGCAGTCATCACATATGGGTTGTCCTGCCTCAGGCAGCCCTTCGGTCGGCCGGATTCCAAAGTCTGGGTCTGGCCTCGGCTGATGTCGCACTTTCCCCGACGTCAGAGCGTCTGGGGTATAAAAGCATCAGCCGACGCCATTTTCCTCAGTCTTTCTTGCCGCGTGGTGCCCGAAGCAGAAGCAGTTCGCAAGTGCCGGTCGGCCAGCTCCTGTGATTCAGCTACTGAAGACTTCGAAAAAGCTAAGTACCCCGTTGGGGACTCTTTCTTGCCTCAGCCGATGTCAGATAAAGTTAATAATTGTTTAACTTGTGGGAAACAAATACCTCATAAGGATTTCCACTCTTACTGCCTCCCCTGCCTAGGCCCAGACCACGACGTCTCGACCTGTTCAGCCTGTGCTTCCTTCAACCGACGAACTCTTAGACGTCGGTCGGAGTTTGCAGAGGAATTCTTTGGGGCTAGTTTTGCTTACAAGATGCTGTCGGAGACTCCGACTTCGCATTTAATTAAAAAACGGAAGGACAAGGACCGACACACGCGGGCCGCGGTTTCGGCTGAAACCACGGTCAGGCCTACCGCGAGTATCTCGGTCTCGGCTGAAACAGAGTCCTTGGTACTTCCTATTACCGAAACCGCACAACCGACTACCTCGGCCCTGGAGGCCCCGGCCGAGTCGGTTATTGAATTACCTTCCGATCCTGGTGTCCAGGAACCTTCCGACACCATTCCTTTAGACAAGTCTACTCCTGCACGTGGTGCAGCCAGACCGCCTGCATCCATGTCCATTAAGGCTTTCTCTAGGGCTAAAGCTGCTAAACTTACTAAAGCTTTGCCTCCCAAGGTTACCTCTCAGAGACCTTCTACTGGCTCACAGATTCTTAGCTTAGCAGAGGATCTTATGTCCTTAATTAGAGGTTCTCAACCTCATCCGGACAGGGGCTCTCAACCACCTCCAGACAAAAGGCCCAGGGTTGAGCCCTCTGATACCCACTCCTCAGATGAGTCCACTGATGGCTCTACTCTGTCAGACCACCAGGAGGAGGCTTATTTGGCCTATGAGGATTCGGATGCTGAAGAATCTATTCCCTCGGCCTCCCCTCCTGAAGAGTTTTCCTTTGGAGAGACATTACACTCTATGAGAGAACATTTTCAATGGCAGGGTCAGGAATTCTCTGATTCTAGAAAGAGATTAAGGACCTTTTTACATTTACCTCAGCATAGGCCTTTAGCTATACCTCCTGTCTTGAATGTTATTGATGATGTGTACTCTGATGCTAGTACAGCCCTTGACTCTCTCCCTCCGGCTCCTGCCAAACCTGATAGGTACTACAGGGTCCCGGACTCACATCTACACCTGTACAAGGCCCACTCTGCTGATCCAGAAACTATTTCCCAGGGCCCAAAAGGGGTTGCAGCTGCCACTGCTAGGAATTCTCTACCCTCTGAAAGGGAGTCCAGAGCTTTAGAGAGATGGGGTAAGAAAGTGTATACTTCTGTAACTCTTTCCATGAGGGCATTAAATTGTCAATTTCATATGATACAGTACCAAGAGTATTTGTTAGATGAATTGCATAAGAAACTGTCTTCTTCTGAACCCCTTGATCGCAAATCCCTTCAGGATCTGGTACATAACTCCCAGCAGGTTAGTAACCATTTCTTGCAGTGTGGTTATGATGCATTGGAAGCTTCATGTAGGTCAGCTATGACAGGTGCAGTCATACGTAGGCATTCCTGGCTGAAGGAACAATCTCTGCCAGACCATGTTAAAGCTAAGCTTTTGGATGCTCCTGTGGAAAAGCAAAAATTATTTGGTTCCACGGCTCAAGAGGTCTTAAAGAAATTTGAAGAAAAGGCAAAATCTGTGCAAACAGTCAAAGACTTTCTGCAAGTCCAACCACCGAGATTCAGCAGAAATTGGCCTACTAAGAATTGGTCCTTTCCGGACTCAGGCATATCTCAGAGAGGCAGGAATAGGCGTGCCAGAGGTAGAGGGCAAGCTAGAGGCTCCTACAGAGGCCGTCAGTGGCAGCCTCCCAACCAGAGAGGTAGTGCAGGAACTACAACTGCTACACCAGGACAGACTCAATGACTTTGTTTTGACTCCGCCGACCAGGGCTCAATTAGAAGCACCTTTGGGCAGAAAGCTTTCTTTATTTTCAAAAAATTGGCACAGCATTACAAGGGACACATGGACACTGCAAATAATAGACAAAGGATACAGGTTCCATTTCCACGCATTGCCAAAAAAAAAGGCATGCCAGACCTGCCACCAAATCAGAGGGCAGAGGCTTTGAAACAAATTTCCAACTTAATACAAATGAAAGCTATAGAAAAGGTACCTCTTTCAGAACAAGGCCAAGGATTTTACTCCAGATTATTCCTTGTTCCAAGAAAAGAAAATCAATGGAGGCCTATTCTCGACTTGTCCGCATTGAATACTTACCTCATTGTGCCAAAATTCAAAATGCTGACTCTACAGCAACTCCTTCCCATGCTGGGCAAGGGGTCTTGGCTGGTGACTCTAGACCTCAAGGAGGCATACCTGCATGTCCCTATCAGACAAAGTTGCAGAAGACACCTCAGATTTCTTGCAGGGTCAGAGCATTATCAATTCTCAGCATTGCCCTTTGGCTTATCTACTGTGCCCAGAGTATTCACGAAATGCCTGGCATCAGTAATTGCACACTGCAGACTTCAGGGGATTCAAATTTACCCATATCTGGACGACTGCCTTATACAAGCGGACAGCAAGCAAACTTTGTTAAAGGACTTAGATTATGCCATCCACCTACTGCAGGCCTTGGGATATACAGTCAACATCCACAAATCAAGACTTGTTCCATCCCAAAGAATAACTTTTCTGGGTGCGGATCTAGACACAACCACCCAAATGGCCTTTCTCACAGAAGAAAAACAAAAACAACTACCGGATTACTTCAAGAATCTGACAAGACAAACTCAGCTGAATGCAAGGAAAATCCTGCAGGCCCTGGGTTACATGGCATCTTGCATTCTTCTGATCCCACAAGCAAGGCTGCATATGAGAAAATTACAATGGTACCTAAGGAGTTTATGGACTCAGCACAGTCACAGCTTAGAAACCTTGATCCCACTCATTCCATGCCTCCAAAAGGAATTTCTGTGGTGGGCTCAAGCCTGCCAGTCGAACAGCGGGTTGCCCTTCAGCAAGCCAAGAGCCAACCAAACCATCACTACGGACGCTTCAGACCGAGGTTGGGGAGCACACATGGAGGGCAGATGTATCCAAGGGTTATGGTCACAAAGAGAGCTGCGCATGCACATAAACCAAAAGGAAATGTTGGCAGTGATACAGGCAATTGAGGCCTTCAAACTTTTTCTTCATCAAGGCCACCTACTCATAAGGACAGACAACACCAGAGTTATGTGGTACATAAACAAGCAAGGAGGCACCCATTCCTACCTTCTTTGCAGACTGGCAATGAATCTATGGGAACTTTCCTTGAAACTCAATATACAGCTGCAGTCCCAGTTCGTGCCAGGGAAAGACAATATACTGGCAGACAGCTTAAGCAGAAATATCATGGATGCACACGAATGGATGCTGCACCCAGACATCTTCTTACTCATAACACAATCATGGGGAAGGCCGGAAATAAATCTGTTCGCCTCCCCCCACAATCATCAACTGAAGAAATTCTGCTCAAGGACATACCACCCACAAGCATGGAAAGTGGACGCTCTCTCTTTCAGCTGGAAAGCTCTAACAGTGTATGCTTTTCCACCTCTCCCATTAATGACCAAGGTCTTACTGAAGATCAGGACAGAGCAGCCCAGAGTGATTCTGATAGCTCCAAACTGGCCAAGACAGCACTGGTACCCACTGTTAAAGAGCATGTCACAGACGAAACCGTGGCCTCTCCCCCTATGGCCACTTCTACTGACGCAGCACAATTTCAAGACTCTGCATTCCAACCTGAAAACCTTGCAGCTAACTGCCTGGAAAATACCATGAAGACTCCTCAGGATAAGCTATCCCAGAGAGTGAAAGATATTATTATGGAAGCTCGACGGCCTTCCACAAGGAAGGCATATTCAGCAAAATGGAAAAGATTTCACACTTGGAACACAACAAAGGGCCTGGATGTGACAGTGATGAACATGACACATATACTGGAATATTTGGCAGAATTGTTCCACAGCGGCCTGTCTTACTCTTCCATTAAGATACATACCTCAGCAATTTCAGCAGAATACAATGTTAATCCACCTGTCTTCTCTCATCCTCTCCTGAGACAGTTTCTAAGAGGAATCAAAAACATCAATCCTCCAAGGAAACCACCTCTACCTACTTGGGACCTTAACTTCGTGTTGGAAAAACTAACACTTCCTCCCTTTGAACCAGCAGCATCTGCAGATCTACACTTTCTGTCTTGGAAAACTGCCTTCCTTCTGGCCATAACCTCAGCAAGAAGAGTATCTGAGTTACAAGCTCTAATGGCAGTGCAGCCATTTCTTATCTTTCATCAGGACAGAGTTTCATTGAGAACCAATCCTACATTTATGCCAAAGGTGGTATCCAGGGTATCTTTGAACCAAGCTATTCACTTGCCTACATTCTTCCCACAACCACAAAATAAAGGGGAGAAACTTCTGCACACCCTGGACATACACAGACAGTTGCGCTACTACTTGGACAGAACTAAAAGTTAGAAAGACTGACCAGCTGTTTGTAGCATATGCTGCTGGGGCACAAGGAAAAGCAATTTCCAAACAGACAATTTCAAAATGGATAGGAAATTGCATTCGTTTTTGTTACACCTTTCATGGAAAGACTCTGCCAGCTGACGTTAGACCTCATTCCACGAGAGCCACAGCCACCACCACAGCCTTCCTAAGAGGGGTGGCTACCAAGGACATTTTAGAAGCTGCTACATGGAGCTCCGTGCATACATTTGCCAAGCATTGCAATTTACTTTTATACTCCAGATCCAGAGCAGGCTTTGCTACGGCAGTCCTGCAGGGTATCTTAGCTACACCATCCTTTACTTAGTACCTCCACCCCCAGATTGGCTATGGTATTCTACCCATATGTGATGACTGCAGATGCATCCTTGAAGGACATAGTACAGTTTTGTACCTACCATAAATGTAGATGTCCGATAGGTATGCATCTGCAGTCAGGTTTACCCTCCCTCCTTCCCCTCTGTGGTATACTTCTTGGGTACTTACCCTTCTTATAGCTAGCTGGGGGGATCTATTATGGTGTATTTGTTTTTATAGTACTGTGCATGTTTAGATTTGTTTTTGCAATGCATATCTCCAAATTTTAGCCTTCCTTAGAGGGCACCTGGCATCTGGGGCAAGAAAAACTGAGGAAAATGGCGTCGGCTGATGCTTTTATACCCCAGACGCTCTGACGTCGGGGAAAGTGCGACATCAGCCGAGGCCAGACCCAGACTTTGGAATCCGGCCGACCGAAGGGCTGCCTGAGGCAGGACAACCCATATGTGATGACTGCAGATGCATACCTATCGGACATCTACATTTATGGTAGGTACAAAACTGTACTTTTCTGTGAGGCCCTTTTGGAGGATGCTTGTGTCGGATGGAGAGTCGATTATGGCACCCAGTTTGCAGTGATCTGCGAACTTGGTCAGCCACAGTCCTTCCGTGTTGGCCTGTACCTCCGAGAAATATATACCGAACAAGAGAGGTCCCAGGACTGAGCCTTGTGGGACACCATTTGTAACTGTTTATATATATTTTTTATTTGTGCTCTGAGGAGTAAACTGAGCTTTTATCCAGTTTGTGGATCCTTTTATTCTTCATTTTTCTGAAATGAAAACAAAACATGCAGATGTTTACCAAATTGTAGCACAATGTTAAAATGATTCCTTTGCTATTCTGCAATCAAGCACAATTGACTGTAATGCTGTTGTAATAACTTAAAAATGCCAAGAAAGGTAAGGGACTGCTGCTTCTGTACGTGGAGGTGCACATAAGCCAGTCTGATAAACGTAAATCTTGACTGGAAAAAGGTAATGTCTTTAATGCCATCTTCTGCCTCTTGTATGATGAGGGCCAACATGCAAGACCATACATACATTATTCTAAACAAATAGTATGGCTGATGTTGTAAACTGAAAAAGAAATATTAAAAAGTGTCAAACGTTAGTGTACTATGATTTCAGACAGGTCTACTTTACTTACCCGAAATACCACATAACTGAGACGAGAATGCCATAACTTCACATACATGAACGTCCATATAGCCGTAAACTTTCCCAGGGTAGGTAACCACTGGGCCAACAAGGGGAGAGTTAGCCTATTCCCCACTGTAGTGCAATCCCAGAGTTGGTATATTTAGTTAGGGGGGTGTGGGGGGTGCAGCCCCCCACCTGGGTAGGCTGTAGATGGTGCGGTATGTTTTCCGTGAGTTTGTAGCTCAGTGGTTACTTACGTGGGAAGGTTTGCGGCTATGTGGACGTTCGTGTATGTGAAGTTACGGCATTCTTGTCTTGGTTATGTGGTCTTCAGTTATGTGGTATTTCGGGTATGTAAAGTAGACCCTTTCAGACATACATGCTGACCTATGCAATTAAAGGTTTCAGTATTTTTGTAGGGGAAGTTGCATTGGTGGTGGGGAGGTTTTCTGGTCTGTTTCAAGACTGACATCTGCAGTGAAGCAGGACGTAGCACACAGCATTTTGGCTAGTGATGTGCACTGGGTTGTAGCAAGCTGAGATAAGCAGCAACCCTTCAGGGAGTATGTAAAAGAGGGGGCATGCCCCCATGGAGGAGAAAGCATAGCAGACTTTTATGTGAGTGAATGAGCATGTCATCATCTTAGCTGTTTGGACTTCGACCATTACCAAAAAAACCCTTTTGACTGCCTGCAGCACTGTGTGTCTTTATTCAGCTGCCACCACAAAGGGGAACAAGTAGGCCAGCTAATTATTATATCATGCATGTTATTTGACATGTTAGCACAATAATATATATCCACTAAACCTCAGAAATGTAGTATAGTTTTGACCGGTGGTTGGTCTTCCCAGAAAAAAGACATGTCTCTAGTTCCTGGAAAAATGAACATGCAGGTCTTGATGATACTTATGGAAATGATGTGTAGTGTAGCAAGTTGTCAGTGAGGAGGTTGGGTAGGGGAATCATTCAGTATTTTAAAGATCAGATGATAGAATGTTTATTCAGTCCTGACTTTACATACTGTATGTGTATATTTTCACACTGTGGAGCAAAAGATACCAATTGCATTGGCCAACAAGTTAAACTTGAGAGATGTCCTGCCGTTGCCTTGAGACATTGGTGACTGCAGTATTAGAATGATAAAACAGGTGGTGTGGGGGTTCATCCCCCTATTTAGGGTATGTGAAGATATTAAACTATCCCATGAAGAATGAAAAAGGAGAAAAAAAGTCAAACACCTATGAAGTACATTTCAAAGAATCTTGAAGTCTCATAAGCAACTTTGGTACCCGGATGACTTCGGTAAAATATATATATATTTTTTTTACCTGGCTGTTATAGTAAGTTTTAATAGTCTAAATGCAGGGCAGGGTTTTTTAGGAACATATCTGCATTGTTATAACAACTATTCTGCCAGCACCCTCATGGCTTGTTAATTTATTTCTGTCTTAATGCATTGCACGTTTTTCTAAGATTTCAGAAAATATCCAGTAATATTACAAGGTGTTGCCAGTATCATAAGTACTAACTATGTTAACTTTTAAATTGTAGCTGCTCTGGTGGCATAAAGGGATAAAGCCCTGACTACAGCCCAGATGACCCAGGTTGAAATTGCAGCCGGGCGAGTGACAAGGGAGGGGATGGGTATGCCTATTCCAGAGGAAGAGTGGTACATGGGCATCTTGGTGTAGGCTGGGAACACCACTTGAAGGGCGGCATGGTCAAAAGGGTGGATAGTAGTCTGGCTGAGCTGCTGCAGAGGTGGGGAGATATGCCAGCTACTTATGTTGCACAACCACTCAGACTATACCACGTTACCACAAGGAAGGGTGGAAATGGGTAGGTCATACAAGACCCACCCCCAGATACATGCTGAGCCCTTGGAAACCTAAGTATCTGTGACTGGCCCCTGGCAGTACCAGATAAAGTCTGAGAGAAGGCAATGAGTTAGGTAGTTGAGCCAGCATAGATAGGGTATGCAGGGCCAGGTTGGCAGTAATAAATGACAGAGAGAGCAAAAAAAAAAAAATGTTAAACTGCACAGCGTGGATTTAAGGACAGGCAAAAATATGCAAGAATATAAACTGCTAAAGTCCATCGTATCTTGAATTAAGATAACTACCTGCTAGCATTTAGTAAGTAAAGTCAGCAAGTAAAAAAAATAAATAACTGAAGTGTTCCACAAATTTTCTGAGATTCCTTAAAAGAATATGTTAAAAACCAGAACTGCATTCCAAGAAAAAGATGACAAGAGTTTAATTTTCTTACCTAGGCACTGACTCCACATAAAAGTCAGAACTAAATTGTGCCATGTACTGATAATACACATGTATAGCATTCTAAGACTTTATGTTATTGTGGTTTCTTATCCTGACTGAAATTCCAAATGATTAGTGAGACTGTTCTAAGAAACTGTAAAGAGACTGCATTTTGTTTATTGATTTATAGCAGTCAAGTATGAAACATAAAATCGTAGACAAATGAGTTGTACACTACCATTAACAAGCAACATGTTACTACCAGAGGTCAAAATGAAATGCTAACATAAGGACTGAAAAAAATGCTCCCAGAGATAAGACACTAAAAAAACACAGAAAAAAATAAAAAAGGGGAGCTGTCCAGGCAATGACTAACACCCCTCACATTTTCAAAATGTATACAGAAATCTCTGAACAATGGCAAACATTACTTGTTTAGTTTCTACTTTTGGAATAATCACGTGTCTGCACATTGTTTCAAGTATAAATATTTTGAACAAATGTCAAGTGTTTTACAAGTAACTTGGCTGTTTAATGTAATTAACTCCAGATGCTGTGCTATACTTTAGCAATAACACATGACTGGGTGTGGATATCACAGTATTAACTCACAGTTGACATGGTTTAATCACAAGGGCGAAGCCTGAGAGATTAAACAAAGCCAGCCATGGGTTAATCCTGTGATACCCACACCCAATTAGGGGTTATTGCTAGTAAACAGTCTAATTATTTAAGAAAGAAATTGCTTAACCTTTCTTAAATATCTGTGCAACAGCGCTGTAGTGTTCTGCATTTGTTGATGTAGAGTGCATTTGTATGGGAGTTGCATTCTCATGCTTGCAGAGTAAATCTGTACAGTACAGGAAAAACAACAGAGAACATTTTTTTGGTAGAATGCAAGAAACCTGAACCAAGCTCTACATAATGGGAGGTCAGGTGTCCAAAAAACAGGGACAGTTTTTAAATTTTTCTAAACTTAGAAAGTTTCTGGAATAAAAGTTTTATGGTGGCATGCATTTTTGAAAGGGTATGAAGCTCGAACCCAAATGTCTGTCTATATTTAATGACTTCAATCCCCAATAGCTTGCCAGAAAAAAATAATTTTTATGAGGAACAGACCAAAACTATGATGCACAAAAATGGACATTTTGTGGAAATCCAGATATTTGAGAGATTTTAGGAGGCACAATGAAGATATGCAAGGAAAATCTTGTACGTTTCTGTTTCTTTAGTTTTGCAGAATGTACCTGATTTTTCTTGTATTTTGCTCTGTCCTGTAAGGATATGCCAATAGAAAAGTCTGGCTATTCAATGGTACTTCAGCGGCTGGACTTTTTCCTATTGGTAAGTAATGTCTTTCATTGCCACAGCATAACTCTGGTCCACTAATGATTGGCAGTGGATTTTTACAGTGCCGAGGTGCCAGCCCGACGCCCAACCTTCAACGAAGGCACACCCATTCATGCACGCACCTACCTGCATGTCTTTAAACGTCATTCGACTGTGGGGAGGACATGCAGACTCCACACAGAAGGTGCTCCAGTCGAGAATCAAACAGGAGAACCTCTTGCTGTGAGACGACAATGCTAACCACTGCACCACCATGGCTACATGACTTTTTCCTATTGGTATTTCCTTAATTTACAGTGGACACACACAGTGTTAGATCTGATGTTGTCATTTTCATTTATTCCTCAATGTATAGGTCTTTGATCTGATCCGACTTGACCAATCTGTTTAAAATCTTGGTTCTGTCTCTCAAACTCCTCCCTTTACCCATAATGACCCTTGCTTGCCAGAGTACCCTGGATCTTGTTTGCCGCTCTAATGATTTCTTCATTATTGCATTCTCTCAGGCTCTAGGATGCCTAGCTAGGTGTTGAGTAAAAATAAAAATTATTTTTTCTTTTTCTTCTTGTTCATGTTTGTACTTATTTAGCCCTTTTTCTCTTTACTCTTTTTACCTTTATGGTTACTGTTTAGGTAGTTTTATTGTACCATTGTTGGTACTAGGCCTTGCCTAATTTATTTCTGTACCTGTTGAGGTATTCCTTCTACCACTACCTTTATTTTCTTTTTCCCTTCTTCCTTGCTATAAAAAAAAAAATCTTTGTATTCAATATCTTGGCTGTTGTTTAGTTGTTGGTTTGGCTGACAAGCTTACCAGTTTTAAGACGTGCACGTCCTGTGGGCATAAAATAACCAATTCCGATGCCTACAGGGAGTGTATATATTGTTTATGCCCATCTCATTTGCAGGTGCCTTGCAAGTTATGTGTCATCTTTAATTCAAGGGCAATGAGTGACAAGCGAAATAAGTTGGTCCTGAAGGGCCTTTCCCAGCTTCTTCCTGTACTACTGCTTCTATTTCTGGGGCTCAAAAAATGCAAAGTTTATTGGAGCCCAGGGAGCACATGAAGAGTTGTCCTACTCTGTGTCCTAGATTTGCTTGGAGTTTGGAACAGTCCTCCAAAGTCAAAAAAGTGTCTCCTCTGATCCGGAGTCCTAGATTTTCTCTGGAGCCTGTGTCTGCTAGACTAATATCTCCATTTTTACAGGAGACTCCCAGGAAGTCGTCAATCCTCCTTCCACGTCTTCTCATTCAGGTCCTCCCGAAATCTTTCAATGGAAGATGTGGACAGGATGATTAGGAAATTCCTTATTAGTACAAATCTAAATCGGGGTTAGTGCCAGCTCCATCTTCCCATCGTGTCTGTGAGCCTTCAGCCACCTTCACACCTCATGGTAACTCCTTCTTCTAGCCAACCCACTGTTTTGGAGTCTTCAGATCAGAGAGCACCGAGAGCTGAAGTTTCGGATACAAAGATACCACATTCTTCTTCAACTCAGATGGTTTCCTTGACCCATTCATCTGCAAGCCCCACTAAGCAAGATGAATGTCAAAGCTGGAACATCATATATGTATCTGAAAGGTTGACTTTGACTCTGAGGTTTTCAGAGCCGGTGCTTCCCATTAGAGCCTCAGCACTGGACTGCCTGGGTCCAACTCCCTCCTTGGAGGGGAAATCCAGGAGGATTGGAGAACTTGCTTTGCCGAGTTCTACATAGAGGTTGGTTTCTACTTCTGAATAATTTGCCTTTGAGGTAGTGGAGAGCATTTTCTTCCATCATGTGGAATCCTCTACTCTCACTTCCTTGGATCCTATACTCCTTCCCCAGGTGGATATGAGCTCTAAGTCTCATCACCTTTTTCCAGAGGGACAGCTTCCAGACAGGTCCTGTTCAGCAACTCCCTGCCTCTTCCAGTACCTTTCCAGAACATCTAACTGAAGAGCTCCACCGGAAGAGAACATGCAAGAGGAGGCACTTAATTCCCCTCAGGAATCTTTGACCGAGGACATTGATTTTTATGAGGGGAGAGTCCACTAAGTCCCCACCTGAGGAGATATTTTAGAGATCCACCACCAGAAAGATGGTTGGGCATCTCAGACCCCTTCCCAAGAGGAATTGGTGTATGTCCTATTCTACTGTTGCAGCAATCATAACATGAAGGATTCCCTGCCAAAGATGACCTGACAGCCAGCCATTATACAAAAGCCTTTTACTACTTACAAGTATGTGAGATGTTGCACGTATACTCCCCGCATACGTACAACATAAATGCTACATATGCGCGCACTGCCATCAGAACATCTCTGCCGACAGTCCGGATGCCATCTTTGATCATCAGTCTGCTCACCTGAATTTTTTGCTACTGTAGCAAGCCATTTCAGATAAGTGGCCCATTGGGGATTTTTCTCCTTCTTAATTGCTACTGTGTTTGAGTTTTTTTTTCATGTCATCCATGAAAGGCAAATGCCAGTGTGGAGACAGATTCCATATAAAGATACTCATGAGCAGTGCTTATGTTGCTTAGGGCCTACTCACGACTATAAAACTTGTTCCATTTACCAGGCCTTTGTGCCTAAGACTTTGCCTATTCAGCTGTCCTTGCTAGCAGCTATTTATCTAGAAAACCAGTGTCTTTAAATGCTTAGAGAAAGATGTTATGGACAGTACGTTTGGGTCTTCTGCTGAGTTAATAGTGAAGAGAAAGGCCAAACAGCCTAGGTATGGCTCTTCGGCTATACATCTTACATCGGATGTCTCTCTTGAGGCCGATGAAAGTCTAAAGATCATCCGGTCATTGGTTCAGACTCTTTAGCTGAAACCGTTTCAGAGGTCACTGTGGATCTGACGACATGCACACCCTCGAAGGCTCTGTGGAACCAGGACTCATGAATTCAGAAGGCCCTAGGGGGATCCCTGAAATATTAGTTAGGGAGGAAGTCCCGACTACATTTGTGGAGTGTAGGCCAAAATCGGGTCCTTCCACTTTTCATAAGGCGGATGTGCACATTAAAAAGTAGCAAAAGGAGGGGGCGTGTCCAAGATGCCTAGGGGATAACAGCACTCTTTTGATGCTATGCCTTAATATACTTTCTCTGACAGGATTTTACTAAGTTTTCTTAAAATGTTACTAAAAATTTTCATCAAGTCGATTAACTTAATATTGTGGATTATTTTTATAGAAAAAAACTCAGTTTGATATTTTTATCAAGAAATTTATCAAGGAACTTTCTGTCAAGTTCTGTTTTGCCCGTCACAGACTGAATCAACACTAACATCAGCTATGAGTTACTCAAAAGCTTCTTTACAGGACAGTTTTAATAGCATCCAGGACCTTTCTTTAATGATGGATAATCTTGAGAAAATTATGGAAAACACGAAGAAAGAAAGCAAGAAACAAATAAATGACATGAAAGAAATAATCACTAAACACTCTGACCAGATAGCAGCTATAGAAGAATCAGTAAATGAAATAGATGGAAGACAGATGGAAAATGCCAACCATATAGACTTCTTATTAAAACAAAATAACCAATTACTAGAAAAAGTGGAAGATTTGGAGTCTAGATCCAGACGAAATAATATCAGAATATATGGATTCCCAGAAAAAATGGAAGGAAGCAATATGTTTCTGTTTTTAAAGGAATGGTTACCAAAAATATTGAATTTACCTGAATCTGTCATTTGGGATTGAAAGAGCCCACAGATCAGTCAGATCTATTATTGTAAAATTATTATCAACTCAAGATAAAGACTTAATACTAAGAACTGCATGGTCAGGGAATCCAGTACAGCTAAGTGGGAAAAAACATAAGATGTGATGATGATTACACATCCACAGTAATGACAAAGAGAAAAGCTTGTGTCCCTCTAATCAAAAACTTAGAAAGCCAACATTAAAGCCCAGATTTTATTCCCATCTAAAATTAAAATATCTCTTACAGATGGCCAGAGGATTTTCAATAACCTTAAAGATGCAACTGATTTTGTAAAGAAAAAATAGTTTGCTAGACACAGTTGAAGAAATGGACTTTTCCTTACCCAGTCTGAAAAGGCAAGCCACAAATGATAACATTAACAAAAAACTCAAAGGTAAATAATATAGAAATTCTTTACACACAAAATTTCCCAGCAAATATAATCTATGAAATCCACAGGAATCAAATAGCTAAATAAGGTACAAACTTTTAATACTCTTAATATTTAAGCACATATACATATCTATATCTATCTATCGAATATATATATATATATATATATATGTGTATATATATATATGTATATATATATATATATATATATATATATATATATATGTATATATAAAATATCATATATGCATTCATGTTGTATATTTTTTCTTCTCCCTCTCTCTCATTCTCATCATAATCCTTCTTTTGTTTAGCTTAGAGTATGGAGTATGTATATACTGACTTACTGCAGCATAACAAGTGTTATTAATCATTTAGTAATAATCTAGGCTGTAACAGTTTAGATATTTCATGATAGATGTATTGTATGTAAAGTATAGATAAGCTTAGCTGTAGTCCTACATATTAGTTATGGTTATATATATTTCTCCCCCCCTTCTACTCTTAGATCTCTATAATTATATAGAATTTGTTGAAAGTTAATTTTGTTTCTATTATATTAACACGCAGCTTATAGTGTTTGTTTACTTTTTATATAAATGCCACTGCTGTATTATTGTAGTTTATGCTAAAATACGTGATGTGTTTTTTTCCTCTACTAAACATGTAGCCCTTTGCTAAACATAATAGATTTTACTAATACATTTTCAAAGTATTCTGGTACACATGAACAGTGTATGGTGTAAATAAATCTAGCTTACAAACAAGGAATATATCTTAAATTAATTATTTATATGGTGTTTTTTGTTTTCTTTTGAACTAAATGTTGAGAGAGAATTTTAGGTTACTCGAGCGTTAATTAGAAACAGAAAGTGCTATGGTGCTTTCCCTAATGTTTTTTCTTGTTTCCTTCTTTCACATGGCGACTGAGAATATTTTAAATCCTTAGAAACCAGTTTTGGCATAAGCTACATAACTAGCTTACCTTTGCAAAGAATTTGCCGTCGAAAACCTAAAAAGCTTCATTAGAACTTTGTCACGAGCACAGTCTTCTATTTTTATTTTCATAATTTTTATCTCAGCTGAGCAACAGTCACACAGTGCGACCTTTGAACTCTTATGTCAAAATGAACACTTGTGACTAAAATAAGGAAGTGGCATTTTCTGAAGCTTCTTAGAACATTAATCTACACACTATTAAATTATTGTAAGTAAATGTTTTACTTGGGGCATAAAGACCGTTCATTTTTTGTGAAGGTCTTTGAGAATATATCTTAACAGAGCACTGCAGTCCTAAGTTATTTCTTTGCTGATGCCAACATAACATTTGTGAAAAGGTCATTTTTTATATATTCTGAGCAGATGACTGGACAGAATTACAGAGACTTTTCTCAGTCACATCTTAGCTGCAATTAAATTAAATATTAGGGCAAGGCTACATGTGGAGCTGTCTATGTGCGCTGAGTAGATGCCATTTAAAAACTGTCGAATTTGCATAGGCCATATCCTTGGGTGGTTTTCATACAATGGTGTAGGAGAATATGTGTTACTTGTATGCTGATCTGTATATGTATAAATGTGGTAATTAGATTTGTCAAAGTCAAGTCGGAGTTAGAGTTGAAGTGGACTTTGTTGTCATTTAGATCTACACATATGTAGCCTAAATGAAGTTTTGTGCATCAGCTCAACTCTTGAGATTGCAGGGGAGGGTGAAGCAGCGCACGCAGGCAGGGGAATGAACATGACTGCCAAACAAAATACTACTCCCGATGCAAGCAAGACAGAGCAGAGACATTTGAAGTGATGCATTTTTCAATATTGAATAGTTTCATACAATATGAATTTATAAAGTAACCAATCTTTTCTACAGTAGCTAGTAAAGGTTACATTTATGCACATGTAAAAGACTGCAGTCAAACTTTAAAACTTGTTGTTGCCTCTAAGCAAGAAATAAAACTAAACAAGGTGAAATGTCTTCTTTTTATTAAAATATTGTAAGAATGTCTTGACATAGTAAATGGTACACTGATCTGATATATTGATATCAACTTTATACATTATCATTTAATACCTGTTATAAATTCTGAAATGTGAGGTTTAATTGAGTATTTTTTAGTTAATAATTAACATATATAACTGTATATAGTGGTAACAGTTTGTATAATGAGGTATGTTTTTTTTTCTGCTGTGAATTAAATACAATTATATTAACAAACTTTATATTATATTTTAAATATGTATAAAAAAGGAAATAACCTCTTCCTATATGAAACTATTTTGACAATGCTGTAAAAAGGTGGAAGGAGGGAAAGATAGAGATAATAATATTAAATCTTCTTACAGTAAAGGTACCTAAAAATAGTTTTTAATATTATTTTAAACAAAGTCATTGTATCCATGTCTTGGCATAAATGTGCTTATTTGTAAAGATTAAACATGTTTATCTTTTGTTTAAATACATAGTTTAAGTTTCTTTAAATTTCAATATTTAAGATGGTTTCTTTGTTCCTCATACTTATTATATACTGTTATAATGTGTTTAGTTAAAGTTGTTTTGATTAGCTACTGACAATTATATAATTATTATTGTTTTCTTTGAGTTATTTATTAGACATTAGGTTAACTAAAGTTAGGGGATAAGTATCTTCATTACACGATTCTATGAAGTCTTAGTGTAAAGTATGAAAAATGGAGCATTGTATGTATGTATATATATATATGTATGTAGGTATGTATAGACTACTAAACCAATCAGAATACTTAATATAACATTAGCGAAATCTACTTGCTTAATCCCTTATCAGAAATGAAAAATTAATACATATTGCTCTTCAATTTTAGTGTTTTTGTCATTTGAAAATAGAACAGCTGTCGTCGCTGTTATTGGATTAACTATTTTATATGCATAAGTTGTTTGATTGAGACATCTAACTTGCAATTTAATGACTTCTCGAAAGATTGATTAGTTATCTTACACATTCTAAAGGTTTTATTATATTTTGACATATGCTGTGCTGTACAGTAATCCAGGCAGCAACATCAGTCGGATAATGGTCAACGATTGTAGGATGGTAGAAGGTGACTTCAATGACTTGCTCATTAAACCAGGAATTTTATATTCCATGTTTAGAGTTGTACATAGTTATGAATATGTATTGGATATGTTCAGTTACTTTTTTGTCCATAACAGAATATAAAATACAAAAATGTGTCTTTAAATATGTTTGAATGTAAGTACGTTTCACTAAATATCAGTGGCTGTAATAATAACATAAAAAGAAAAAGTTTATGTAAATATCTCAAAACAAACAAAGTGGACATTGCCTTTATTCAAGAGACTCACTAGAAAAAGATGTACATAGAATGTTTTTTAATGATTATTCAGTTCTTGCTAAATCTCATTTTAGGACCAAAAGGAGGGGCACTGATTTTGTGGAATAAAACTCTGCCTGCTCCCATAATTATTGATTCATATTCAGACAAAAGTGGTATGTTGAGCATGGTAACATTGGAAATAAACAGAAAACTCTTTACTTTAGTTAATAATGTATACTGGATACATGACATCGGAGCAGAAACAGCAAATAAACAACTAGAATTAATCACAATTAAAGCTAAAGGAGACATTATTTGTGCAGGAGATTTTAATTGTATTCTATCTGTGAATGATACCACTAAAAAGGGTAATTTCAGACTGTCTGCCACAGCCAAAAAGTTAATTAATTTTATTGATGCTTCAAATATAAGGGATGTTAATATCATAAGAGAGTCAAATTCTCTTCAGTATACACATTATTTCTATAGGTTTGACACTCAAACTACTATAGATAATGTATTTGTTGCTAATGACTCATTATCTAAGATAAAAGAGGTTAGGATCAGTTCATGCCCCCTATCGAACCACAACACTATTTTCTTTAAAGTACATATGACACCTAGGGAATTGATTTTCTGGCAGAGAATGCCTGCATATATTACTAAATTAAAGGACTTCAGAGAATGGCTACCAGTAGAAATTAAATCTTTTCTTGACTTCAACGATAATAAAGACACCTCTAGAATTATATTATGGGATACAATTAAGTCATACTTATATGGTAAAATCAAAAGTTGGTATCTCAATAAAAGAAAGGAATGGGATAAGGAATTAATAAATTTACAAGAAAAAAATGATATTTTAAAAAATAATTTAGACATGGAAAATGTTTCCAAACTATCAAAATTAAAGCAACTGAATATGATGAACGCAGAGATTTTGAATCATAAAGTAGCAATAAACCTAGAGAAAATAAAACTGCAAACTTATTCAGCTAACCCTACACATATGCATAGGCTTGCAGTTAAATCCAAAAACTTAGCTAATGCCAGTCATATTAAAGAAATTATAGATAATTCCAAGAAGAAGCCAAGACATATAACAGATCTAAAAGAAATACTAGAGGCTTTTAGAACTCGCCATGAGTCTCTGAATAGCACCATTTCAGATAATACTTAATAACACCTTAAAGGACAAATTCTTGAAAGATAATATTAATAAAAAATTAACAAATCAGCAAAATACTAGACTACTCAAGCCAATATCTTTAAAGGAGCTTAAGGAAAAAAAATACAAAATATTAAAGGTAATAAAGCTCCAGGTCTTGACAGTCTAATCGGAGAAATATATAAAATGTTTTCTGACAGCACTGTACTGATTTTAAAAGATGCTTTTGAAGAGTTCAGAAACAGTGACAGCATTTTTCCCTCTTGGAAATATGCCATGATTGCTCCCATATTAAAGCATGACAAAGACCCAAATCTAGTGACTTCTTATCGCCCTATTTCTCTTTTGAATGTGGATTACAACATTTTTACATCAGTACTAGCAGATAGATTAAATCATTTTTTACCCAAAATAACAGATGACCAGTTAGGATTTATTTCACACAGAAAAGTCCATCTATGCGAGTTAGCAATCATTAGCTTGGATTTGGATAAAGCCTTTGATTTTGTAAGTTGGACATATTTATTCAAATTATTGGATAATTTTTCTCCTGATTTTATAAAATTACTAAGTAAATTATGCACTTCTTTTATATCATACATTAAAATTGGAGCATTCGTATCAGGTCCCCTCAAATTGATGAAAGGTACCAAGAAAGGATGCCCCCTATCTCCCTTTTTTGGTATTTCATTTGATCCGTTAGCCAATTATATAAGATCTAATGACAAGATAAGCAATTTTTGCATTAATACAAATTATAATTCCAAAATTCAGCTTTTTGCTGATGACGTTTTATTAACAATTGGGGACACAGACTCTTTAACATAACATACTGTAAATTCCCTACACACTTTTGAAATGATCTCATGTTTAAATTTTAATCAGAACAAAACTGAAACTATTTTACTTAACAAAAAAAATAAACCCTATGTTAGAAAAATACAAAAATTTTAACTGGATGAAAACTATGTTTAAATGTTTAGGGATACACATTAAAACAAATTGAAAAGATACTGTACAAGTTAATTACATAATGTTAACAAATGCTCTCAAAGACCACTTACACAAATGGAACAAAATGTATTTCTCTATGGAGGAAAGATAGTTAAAATGATTATATTACCCAAAATTTTGTATGTCTTCCAAACAATAATAGCCTCTCCTCCCAAAAAAAATATTAAAACAACTTAACTCTTTATTAATTAATTTCCTATGGTTTCCAAAACAAAAAACAAACGAGAATTAGTCATTAGTCATAGAAATTGGGAGGAGGGTGGACTAGCATTTCTACATTTAGAATTATATTCTGAATCTGTCATTCTCAATATTATAAGCCAATGGCTAAATTATAATTACAGTTCCAATTAGAAAACTTTACATAGAGAAATATTAATAGACAATAATGTTGAAATAAGTAATGATATGTTTTCTGAAACAGAAAAAAAGTTTATTTGATCATAAAAAACTTTTGCTGTAATACAAATAAAAAAAGAACTTTTCTTACCACTTGTTGGTTACATAGTAAAACATTTTAAACAAATAATGAACAAAGACTATAAGTTGAGAGGTCTTTTATTTTTAATGTTCCCTACAGCATTTACAAATAAATGTTTAGAAATTAAAGGAAATGGATTAATATTTTGGTACCAATTTCTTGATTCCACTTATATCCTGGAGCCCAATTCACTCATAGCAAGCGTGGTAAATTAATTAAAAATAAGTCAAATAGTGAAGTCTTCACCAAGACCTAAAATGTTGTCACTTTTTTATGAAATGAATACACTATGTAATTCAGATGGACTCTCAATATGAAAACTATATAGAATTGTACGAACGGGCATGCAAGTCCCAGATGGATCTCTATGGCATTATAGATTCATAGGTTGGTATTAGGCTATCGGCCCTAGGGCCTATACAAGCCTAGCCATAACAATTCCCTGGCTATTTCTTCCCACACTATTTACTTTCCTGGACCCCTGTCTAGCAGGGCGACTGACGTGATCCCCAGGATGAATTTACTTTCTCCCATCCAATCACCAAGGTTCCTTTTGAAGAGGGCCAAAGAGGCTCTCTGCTTGTCATGTATGGGCAGTCTATTCCAGAGTCTAGGGAGTCTCTGGGTCAGGAACCTATCCCTCCAGCATGTTTTGTTTATTGTGATGACCAGATTTAGATCCCTGGATCCTGTGGCTGTGAGGGATTGGGATTTAATTAAGTGTAGCATGTCCAACAGTTCTGGGTTTGACATGGCCTTGTCTGTTAAGCAGAGATCGCCTCGGAGTAGACGATATGCGACAGAGTATAGCTGGAGTTTTTTAAGGCAGTCAGCATAGGGTATCTGCTTTGGACCTGTGATTCTTTTAGTGAGGTATTTCCAGTTGTTGCAGATGTCTTGAGAGGTGCATAACAAATGGGGCGTTGTATTCTATAATGGGTCTAATGAGGGATGAGTACAGTGGGACATTGACCTCCTTTTTTCTGGATGAAAAGCCCTTAGTGATGAGGTGTGTCACATAGAAAGATTTCCTTACTATTGTGGCGATGTGGTTATTGAATGTGAGGCCACTCTCCACCTGTGTCTCTAAGTCTCTTATCACACTTTCGGTGTTTAGTGTACTGCCACCTATGTGGCAGTTCACGGGTACATGTTTTTTCCCAAAGGGGATAACTATACATTCCTTGACATTGAGCTGGAGCCCATGGCTCTGGCACCAAGCATCTGTTTCTGTAAGGCCCTTTTGTAGAGTATCCACATCATTTGGGGATTCAATAATGGCTCCCAGTTTGCAGTCATCTGCAAACTTTGCTAGCCAGAGTCCCTTACTTGTTGGCCTGTACTTCAGAGAAGTAGATGCCAAACAATAGAGGTCTCAGGACTGAACCCTGAGGTACTCCACTTGTCATTTGTCTGAAGCTGGATTTGGAGTCAGCTACCTTTACAGTATGGGTTCTGTCAGTAAGCCAGTTGGCAACCCATGGAGTGACGTAGGGATTAATGCCCAGCTTAGTAAGTTTATCTAAGATTCCAGAGTGGGGGATTGTGTCAAAGGCCTTGGCGAGGTCCAGATAGGCTGTGTGGACTGCCTTACCCTCGTCCACGGCTCTGGAGACTGATTCGAAGAAGTCAATCAGGTTCAGGAGACAAGATCGGCCCTTCACGAACCCAGACTAAGTGGGGTCCAGTGTTTTAAGGTTGTCAATATCTTTGTTTATAAGTTCTATGATAATACATTCCATGGCCTTACAGATCAGGCTCGTCAGACTGATGGGGTTCCTGGGATCCAAGGTGGATCCCCCCTTGTGGAGTGGGATAACTGTAGCTGTGCGCCACTCAGTGGGCGCGAAGCCTGAGGTGAGGGTATAATTAAACATGACACTTAGGTGAGGTGCCAGCTCATTTTGTAGTTTATGTAGTATACAGCCCGGGATATCATCTGGTCCCATGGATGCTGTATTCTTAGCTTGGGAGAGTGCGTTTTTTACCTATGTAGCCGTTATTACCAGAATTTGGCAATCTTCCGGTATTGAGATGGGCCATTTAGGGGGTGAGGGGGGGGGTGAAGTTGGCACTAAATCGATCTGCTATGATATTGGCAATATCCTTGGGATCAGTATATTTAATGCCATTCTGTTGTACCTCAGAGCAGATCTGAGCATTGCCATTTAGATTCTTGACATAGTTATAGAATGCCTTGTGGTTGTCTTTGGAATCTTTGGCAGTTTTATTTTCGTAACAAGCTTTGAAGGATTTTATGAGGGATCTCAGCTTCTTACTGAGGCTGTAAGGGAGTTTTTTGCATCCTGAGATTGTCCTCTTTTCTGCAACAGTTTCTTCCTTTTGTTGTAAAGTTTGTGTATGGCAGTGGACCACCAGATTGGCTTCCTTTTTTTGGAGGAGAGCATCTTGGTTCTATTTGGGATGGCACGGTTCATGCATGAATGGATGTGCTTGTACAGTGCCTCAGTGTAGGACTCAGCAGTCGAACTTTCAGTTCCTGTCTGCATGGGTGTCATGAAGTTTGTAACTTCTGACTTGAGTAGCATGTAGTTGGCTTTGGAGAAGTTTTTTATGGAGGTTTCCTTACTGGGGGGTGGGGGTGGGATGTGGATGTTAAGGGTGATTAGCTTATGGTCTGACCTGACCAACGAGGAGGTGACCATAGGTGTGGAGCATTGATTTGGTAATAGCCAGGTCTAGGATATTGGAGCCCCTGGTGGGACTATGGATGAGTTGATCCAGAGCATTGTAATTATTATTCAGAGAAGGTTAATAATTTCAGATTTTCAGAAAAGGAGAAAGTATTAATACTTAAATCAGTTAATAATACTACATTGTCTCCCTTTTGGAAAATATACACTTGGAAATTCATTCATAAAAGTTTATTTACCCATCACAAAATGGCAGTGATCACAGGAAGCACAACCTCTAATTGCTGGAATGTGATAAAACATTATGTGCAGATTGGATGCATATGTGTATAGAATGTGAAACTGTAATTCCCTTTTGGCAGGAATTTAAATCCTTTATAAAAGCATTGTGGTCCGATAAATGTGAAGCGACTCACTCACTACTATTATTTAATGCTCCAATTCCAGCATGTATTCCAAGTACACAAGTGCACCTCCTCTGGTCTCTTCTTGCAATAGCAAGAAAAATCATTACTTTGAATTGGAAAAGTAAAAAAAATTATATAATTTGTAGAATGTACTTTGCTGGCCAAAGTTGTATGTAACAGAATTGTTGGCTATAACCTCAAGAACTTTAAGAATGACAGATAAAACATGGCTTGGTTAAAACTTAAAAGACTGTTAGATAAAATGTGAATGTATTAACAAATGCATATTTGTTATGGAATTGTTTATAGTTAAGTTAATGTTTCTTTGTTCAATAGTTTTGTTTCCTTGGTACTTTTTAAAAAAAATTCAATAAAAATTTATGTACAAAAAAAAAAAAAAGAAGCAAAAACCCAAGCATTCTTCTTCTCCCAAATATCCATAGGTTCATAGGTAGGTACTAGGCTATCTGCCCGAAGGCATTTATAAGCCTAGCCAAAATGTGTTGGCTTTCGCTGCCCCCTTAGATTAGTTCCCTGTGCCTCTGTCCAGCAGAGCCACTGAAGTGATCCCCGGGATAAACTTTCTGTTTCCCATCCACCCGTCAAGGTTTCTGTTGAAGAGCGTTAGCGAGGAGCTCTGCCTAATGTAGATTGGAATCTTGTTCCAAAGCATGGGAAGTCTCTGTGACAGGAATCTATCCCTCCAGCACGTCCTATTTATTGTTGTGGTGAGGTTTAGATCCCTAGAGCATGTGGCTCGTGGGGATAAGCTTTTCTTTAGGTGGAGCATGTCCATCAGTTCTGGGTTGGACATGGCCTTGTATGTCAGGCAGAGATTACCTCTGAGTAGGCGGTATGCAACCAAGTACAGCTGGAGTTTCTTCAGTCGAGCTGCATAGGGCATCTGTTTGAGGCCAGTGATCCTCTTGGTGAGGTACTTCTGTGGTCTTTCCAGCTGTTGCAGGTGTCTTGTAAGATGCATCCCAAATGGGGCATTGTACTCTATGATGGGTCTGATGAGCGATGAGTAGAGGGGCACAATGACCTCTTTTGATCTGGATGCGAACCGTTTTGTGATGAGGTGCGCCACGTAGAAGGATTTTCTAACCACTTTGGCAATGTGATTATCAAAGGAGAGTTTACTATCTACTTGGGTCCCCAGATCCCTTATGACGTCTTCCGTATTTAGTGGACTACCACCTATGTGGTAGTTTGTGGGCACTTTGTTTTTTCCAAAGGGGATGACTATGCACTTTTTGGCATTTAGCTTGAGGTCATGATTTTGACACCAGGTGTCCATCTCAGTGAGACCCTTTTGGAGGATGTCTGTGTCAGCCGGAGAGTCAATTATAGCCCCTAGTTTTCAGTCGTCTGCGAACTTGGTCAGCCATAGTCCTCCTGTGCTTGCCTGTACCTCTGAGAAGTATATGCCGAACAGGAGGGGTCCTAGGACTGAGACCTGGGGAATGCCATTTGTAACCGGTTTAGAGTCAGACCTAGCTCCCGCAACTCTTACCATGTGGGTTCTGTCCGTGAGCCAGCTGGCAACCCATCTTGTGACGTAGGGGTTTATGTTCAAGCTGGTGAGCTTGTCTATCATACCAGAATGGGGAATGGTGTCAGAGGCCTTTGTGAGGTCTAGGTAGGCTGTGTGTACCACCTTTCCCTCGTCTATAGCCTTTGTAACTGTCTCAAAGAAGTCCACCAGGTTTAGGAGGCATTATCTGCCCTTAACAAAGCCGAATTGTGTAGGGTCCAGTGTTTGGAGGTTCCCAATGTCTCTGTTAATGAGTTCCATGATGATGCACTCCATAGCCTTGCAGACCGAGCTAGTCAGGCTTATAGGGTGATAGTTCCCGGGGTCTGTTGAGGCTCCACATTTGTGGAGCGGAATACCCGTTGCTGTGCGCCACTCTATAGGTACATAACCTGTGGAGAGGCTGAGTTTGAACAGTGTGTTTAGGTGAGGGTTTAGTTCATCTTTGAGCTCGTGTAGGACGCAGCCTGGGACACCGTCCGGTCCCATTGCTGCTGTGTTTTTGGCTTTGGAGAGGGCTATTTTAACCTGAGGGTCTGTGATTTCAGGAGCTCTACAGTCTTCTGGTATGGTTATGGGCCCATTTGGGGGTGAGAGGGGGGGTGAATTTTGCACTGAACCTGTCTGCCAGGATGTTGGCAATATCGGTCGGTTCAGTGTATTTTATATCATTCTGCACTAACTCTAAGCAGATCTAAGCATTGCCACTTAGATTATTGACATAGCTAAAGAATGCCTTGTGGTTATCTTTGGAGTCCTTGGCAAGTTTTCTTTCAAAACTCGCCTTGGATGATTTTAGGAGGGATCGTAGTTTTTTGCTGATACTGATAAGGGATGTCTTCTCTTCTTGGGATTTTAGTCTTTTCTGTACTAGTTTCCTCCTCCTATTGTATAGCTTGTTTATGGCAGGAGTCCACCAGACTGGTTTCATTTTCTTGGAGGAGTGAGTCTTGGTTTTGCTTGGGATAGCACGATCCATGCATTCTTGTAGGTGCCCGTAGAATGCATTAGTAAAGGATTTTGCAGCTTAGACAATGTTATCCTTTAGCATGGGGGCTTTGAAATTTTCCACTTCGGTCTTAAGTAACGTGAAGTTTGCTTTTGAAAAGTTTTTCATGGTGGTTTCCTTGTCCAGGGGTGGGGGCGGAATGTGGATATCCAAAGTGATTTGTTCATGGTCAGATCTAACCAGTGAGGGGCTGATCTCCGATGTGGAGCACCGGTTGCCCATGTTGGTGATGACCAGGCCCAATATGTTGTCACCTCTAGTGGGAGTGTTGACCAGTTGATCCAGGGCGTTTGAGTCTATAAATTCTAGGAAATGTTGGGCAAGAGAGTTAGTACTTAAGTAGTTCTCCCAATTAATGTTTGGGTAATTGAAATCACCCAATATTAGGGTGTTTGGTAGGGCCTTTATATTTCCCAGTGTTTCCTGAAATGTGGAATGGGGGTCCAGGGACATGGTGGGTGATCTGTAGCAAGCTACAATTTGAATTGCAGTTTTGCCCGTTGTTAGTTGCACGTGGATGATCTCTGAAGCATCGTGCTGTGCCACTAACCTGGAGGTGTGGATATCCTTGATGAATATGGATACGCCCCTGCCTTTTGTATTTCGGTCCGGGTTCTGTGGCCGAAATGTATGGTATGAGTTGTAGCCTGATGGTGCTGGGGTGCTCTCTGGAGCCTTAAACCAAGTTTCTGTTACTGCACATATATCGATTTTCTCCATACTGAGGAGTGCCTCGAGTGTGTGCATTTTGAGGTTTGGACCTCTGGCATTGAGTAGCATTACCACAAACTGAATGGCAGAGTTTTACCCAAGACTTATATTTAATGTTGTTATGGCCCTTAAGCCTCCTTCTGGTGTGTCTGTCCCCACTCCTCCTTGGACATCTTCACCACAACAGAGAATTAGGGAACAGGATTATTCTGAAGAAGAACTTTCTTCATATGATGAGTATGCTTCTCCAGAAAAGGAGTCTAATGGTACTAATTCTCCCATAGAAGAGAATACTTTTGGGGAAACTATTTCCAAAATGAGGGAGTTTTTCAAATGGGATAGTCCCCAGGTTAGTGATGTGCAGAAGGTGGTACTATGACCTTTTGCAGATGGAGTCCTTTTCTCCTTCAGTTTTGCCTGCTGTATTGGATGCTTTAATTTCAGTATCCCAAACTCCTGCTTTTCAGCTCCTGGCCCCTAAGAAGCCAGACCACGTTTACAAAGTGCCAGAGGATAGCAAATTTCTTTTTAGGTGTCCATCAGCTGATCCTGTTGTGGTCTGTCAGGATTCAGGTAAACTTTTCAGATTACCACCATCTACTTCACTTCTTCCTTCTGATAAGAAAAGCAGGACTAGGGAAAGGCTGGGGAAGAATGTTTACACTTCTGCTACTTAGCTTTCTGTGGTGATAATTATCAGGCTTATATGACCAGATATGCTTTGGCTTTTCTTTCACAGGCCACTCAAGTTATTTCTTATTTTCCTGATTCCGAAGGGAAAATTATTGCCTTGTTCTTATTAGGAGCTTCTTCTCAGGTAGCAAGACTTTCAGTTAAGTGTAGTTGTAATGCAACAGAATCATCTTCCAGGGCAGCTGCATCAGGCTCTATTTTGAGAAGGTAATCCTGGTTAAGACTTCAACCATCGCCAGGTGACATTAAAGCTAATTTACTGGATGCTCCTCTGGATAATAAAGCTTTGTTTAGCTGTGCTGATGATGATTTGTTTGTCTTTGCAGGAAAAAGGTAAGGAACTATAGGATTTAAAACACATTTTTGTCTGCTCTTTACCCAAGTTTCACAGAAATTATCCCACCAAGACTGCTTTTGTGCAAAAATAAGCTCACAGTCCTCCATCTAAGACTAAAAGGGGGGTGGTAGGAGGCCTCCTCCTCCATTAAAGACTTCTCAGTCTTCTTCTGCCCAGAAGCAGCCCTTTCCTTACAAGCCATGTAGTCTGTGACTACCACTCTTGCCATAGCCTTATTTCTCTTTCCCTTCATCTTTCTCTGTCTCTTCCAGTATAGGAAAACATTTCTCAGGACCCATTGGTTCTTTCCATTATTCAGAATGGTTCTTTCATGGTCTGGAAATCTCTTCCTCCCTTCATGGGAATTTCCCAGCCTCCTCAGGGACAGCTGCATTTATTCCTAGAGGTCATCAGGACTTGTCACTCACAGAAGAAGAGGGTTTTATTCCAGAATGTCTCTAGTACCCAGAAAGGATGGTCCCTGGAGACCAGTTCTGTACCTCTCACACCTCAACACCTTCTTGAATGTTCTTTCTTTCTGCATGCTGTCCCTTCAGACTTTATTTCCTCTCATTCTTAATCAGGCTTTTATGGCATAACTGGATATCAAGGATGCCTACCTTCCCATTCATATTCATCCCCTTTACAGGAATTTTTTATGTTTCTTTGTTGCTTCCTTAAATTTTCAGTTCTCTGCTTTGCTCTTTGGCCTTTCTGCCTCAGTGGTATTCACCAAATGCCTAGCACCTGTAATTGTTTTCTGCAGGTTTCAAGACATCCCAGTTTTCCCTTACTTAGATAACCTTCTGATTCAGGCATCTTCCCAAGAGATCTTGCTGTAGAACCTACACTTCACTATTTCTTTTTTGCAAAGCCTGGAGCTCACCATAAATTTCAAAAAATCATCTCTTACCCCTTCTCAGGATCACATTTTCCTGGGATACAGAATACAGGCAGACCTTATGCTGGCCTCCCTCCCTCCTCCAAAGGCTCTGTCCCTCATTTTTCTTCCAAACTGTTCTCCCTCTACACTTTGTCACAACCAGGGAGTTTCTCACACTTCTGGGATTCATGGCATCCATCATTCCAATGTTACCGCTATCCAAACTTCACATGAAGAAGTTTCAGTGGTTCCTGAAAACAGTTTGGATGCAGCAAGCAAATTCCCTGGAGGCTTTGGTTCATCTTCTTCCTTGTCTGAACAAGGAAATCCAATGGTGGATTCAGCAGGTGGCCCTAAACCTAGGTCTCCCCCTGCATCCTCCTTTTCCCTCTCATGAGCTGTTCACAGACACTTCAGATATAGGTTGGGGAGCAGCCTTTGGTGCCTTTCCTGTAACTAGTCTAGTCCAGATACAGACTTGCTATATATCCAGGACTGTTTGTAAGCTTCTGAGTGGTACCAAACTCTGCTCTTCAAATTTTCCCTTAGATCTACTAGTTCTCTCCTCTCCTGCACTTATACTAGCTTATTAGTCTTTCACTTTACCAGACTTCGTGTAGCAATTATTGTAGCACACAAAAGTGCTACCAGCAATGAACGTTTTACAAGGAAACAGATCCAGTACTTATTATCAATGCCCACCCCTCCAGGCATGTCTAAAGGTGAGTTCCCTGTGCTTTCTCCTATTAACCTGGTGAACTTGGCATCCTGAGGCAATGTAGCAACTGCCTCATGTACACCGACAACCCTCTCCTCTTGCCTTCCAACACTTAGACTTGCGAAAGATGCACTTATATATCCAAACTGGAATTCATGCACTCTCCAGCCAAGACCAGAATAGCTGGTCAAGAGGAGAAGGTCAACACTTGCACCACACCACATGGAACACAAAGCCCTCCAGAACACACACCAGCACTGCCTTCACATAAAAACACAAACCACACACCCACCTTAGAGGAGGGTCTCAATAAAAATCTACCCAAGCAGCAGAGACTTCCAAGATAGAAATGCACTCGACCACCACAACACAACACTAATCAGGAGACACATAACTCTCCTAAACAGTGTGCCACTCAACCAAAGCCCTAAAGCAAAACAGCATGCCCAACACACTAGTCATAGGTGACTCGATAGTGAGGACACTGATGTCTCACTCACTAGGTTAAATAAGGAGAAAGTAACACTCAGCTGCCTGTCAGGTGCCAGGATCCACCACATAACGCATGCACTCAGGTCCCTCAACAACAGGTGCAAATATGACTCGTGGGTGTGAATGACCTGAGATGTGTCTTTCTGGACTACATGAAAAGAGATATGGAGGAGTTCTCGGATTATGTAGCCAAGGCGGGTATGACCCTAGCCCTGAGCAGAATCCTACCATCACCCAGAATGATACCACAGTACAAGCAGAAAATGATTGATTTCAGCAGTTGGCTAAGTTTCTGGTGTCATTCTAAGAGGATCCAGTATCTGTCTACCTGGGATGACATGACTGACAGAACTCGATGCTTTGCCAGAGATGGTCTGCATCTGTCACCCCTGGGCTTCACCCCTATAGTGCCTTTTTTAGGCGGTGTTCCAAAGACCAAATTACCACCATAACAGCTACAAACAAATGCAGTCTGAGGGTCGTGCTGCTCAACGCTAGAAGTCTAAATCTCAAAATGCACTCGCTCGGAGCACTCCTTAAAATGGAGAACATCGACATTTGTGCTGTAACTGAGACCTGGTTCAAGGCAGCAGAAAGCACCCCTGCACTACCAGGCTATAACTCATTCCACACCTTTCGGCCCCAGAACTTGGACCAAAGCTCCAAGGGTGGTGGTGTTTCCATATTTATAAAGGATGCGCACACCTCCAGACTGGTAGCCCAACATAACGCATCAGAGATACTTCAAGTGCAGGTAACATTGGGTAAGACAGCAATTTAGGTCTTAGCCTGCTATAGATCCCCAAACATGTCCCAAGACTCACACTCCAAGTTTCTAAGCACCTTGGAGAATATTAGGATCCAGCTTAACACCCTCTTACTAGGCGACTTCAACTACCCCTCCATTAACTGGGAAAACTACTCATGTACCAATACACTTGCCCAACATTTCATGGAGTTCATTAATTCCAATGCCCTGGACCAGCTCGTTCTTACCCCCCACTAGAGGTAGCAACATCCTTGACCTGGTCATTACTAACATGGGCACATGGGCAACTGTTGCTCTACACCAATAGTCAATTCCTTCCTGGTTAGATCCGACCACAAAAAATAATCACCTTGGAAATCCCCCCCCCCCCCCCCCAAAGGTAACCACCATGAAAAACTTCTCCAAAGCTAACTTTGGGGGGTTTCTAAAAACAAAGGTGGTTAACTTCACAGCACCCATGCAAATGGAGAATAGTTGCGTGACTGCAGACTCCTACACCAGTGCACTGTACACACATGTATACAAATGCATGGATCTCGCCATACCCAATAGAACCAAGACGGTCTCCTCCAAAAAAAGGAAGGCAATCTAGTGGTCCCTTGCCATAAACAAATGCTACAACAGAAGGAGGAAATTGATGCGGAATAAGGTGAAGTCCCAAGACTGGAAAAACTCCCTTATCAACCTCAACAAAAAGTTGACATCCCTCATCAAATCATCTAAAGCTAGCTATGAAAACAGAATTGCAGCAGATAGTAAAGACAATCTCAAAGCCTTCTATAGTTATGTAAAGAATCTCCACAGCAATACCCTGATTTACTCTGTGCTACTGCACAATGGTACCTCCTATACCTAACCAACAAATATTGCCAGTATACTGGCTGACAGATTCAGTGCCAACTTTACCCCCCCCCCCCAAGGACCAATCACAATACCAGTAGATTGCCACGCACCTTGTATTATTGCTGCACACCTTAAAACAGCACTGTCCAAGGCCAAGAATATAGCTTCTGTGGGACCTGACAATATCCCTGGTTGTGTTCTACATGAACTGCAGAGTGAACTAGCACCTCACCTGTGTGCCCTGTTCAATCACAGCCTCACTTCAGGCTTTGTCCCCTACCGAATGGCGTGCTGCTACAGTCATCCCTCTCCATAAAGGGGGAGCGACTACAAACCCTGGGAACTATCGCCCCATTAGCCTGACGAGTCTGATATGCAAAGTTATGGAACGCATCATCATGGACCTAATAAACAAGGATATAATTAATCTCCAAACTCTGAATCCCATACAGTTTGTTTTTTTGAAGGGTAGATTATGCCTGCTCAACTTGGTCGAATTCTTTGAGTCAGTCACCAGAGCTGTAGATGAAGGCAAGATGATTCATACAGCCTACCTTGATCTGGCCAAGGCTTTTAATACCATTCCCTACTTAGGAATCATAGGAAAACTCACTAAGCTTCGCATCAACCCCTATATCACTAGGTGGGTTGCAAACTGGCTCACAGATAGAACCCAGTGTGAAAGTAGCTGACTCCAAGTCAGACTTCTGACTAGTCACGAGTGGATTCCCACAGGGTTTGGTCCTGGGTTCTTTCCTCTTTGGAATCCACTTCTCTGAAGTCCAGGCCAACACGAAGGGACTCTGGCTGACAAAGTTCGCAGACGATTGCAAGTTGGGAGCTTTTATTAACTCGATTCAACAAAATAGCCAGCACCAAAGTGTTAACAGCACACTTTTATTAACAAACATTAATTGTAGCTCCATCTATTCCATTCATACTGGTTTCTGCATTATTGCCTTCTTCAGTGAACAAACCATATTGACAAAAGCCACAAACATGAAAAGCATTTATATAACTAAATATTTACTGCACCCTTCCTGTTGCATAATATCCCCCTATATACAATTAACAGAACATGCTGGAGGGACAGGTTCATAACCCAGAGACTGCCCATGCTATCGAATAGACCTCCCATAGATGTCAAGCAGAGCACCTCGCTGACCCTCTTCAAGAGAAATCTTGATGAGTGGATGGGAAACAAAAAATTCATCCTGGGGATATCTCCAGTGGCTCTACTTGATAGAGGCACTGGGAACTAAGGTTGGGTGGCACTATACCAGGGTAATCCTATGGCTAGGCTTGTAAAGACCCTAGGGCCATTAGCCTAGTACACACCTATGAAGGTACAGGAGTCTAGTCACCTTCCCAAAGAAAGTAGCATATCAACATCAAGGAGATGAGAGTGCTTTTGGTGGACCTTCAGGCTTTTCGTCCTCTTTTCCTTGCAGGTCTTCTCAAACTGTTTACAGACAACACCACAGTCCTCTGCTATGCAAACAAATTGGGGGGGGGATGAAATCTTATGTTCTTTGCAATGCTAGCTCTCATGGCTTGGGAGCTTGCAGTTCAGTATCATGTCACTCTTCAGGTAGTGTACATCTCCAGTCAGAATTATGTGACAGACACTCTGAACAGGTCCTTGACCCAATCCCACAAGTGGATGTTTCACAGGGTTGTGTTTCTCAGCATTTTCCAGTAATGGGGTGCTCCTCAAGTAGATGTATTTGCCTCCCCTCAGAATAAACAACTTCCTCTATTTTGTGCCAGAGTCTCAAGTCCTCTGATTTGGAAGGTTGACACCCTATCTTTTTCTTGGAAGCAGATGTTTCTTTATGCATACCCCCCCACACTTATTCCTAAGGTCCTGTTCAAGATTCAGCAGGACAAACCCAAAATCTTGCTGGTGACTCCCTTTTGGCCAAGACAGCATTGGTTCCTTCTTCTTCTTCTTCTGCATTTAGCTAAGGGCAGTCATCACACAGGATGGACCTTCTCACACAAGACAAAGGGTCTCTTATCCATTCCTACCTGTCGACTCTGCAACTGACTCTTTGGGTGATAGATTTTGATTCTTTCAGACACTTTTTTTCTGTTCTACAGGAAACCAGAAAACCCAGTACTAGGAAATTCTACTTATCTAAATGGAAGAGGTTTTCTTTTTGGTGTCTTTCACGTAACTCTGATCCATTGACTGTGGATGTTCCATTGGTTCTCTCTTATTTGTGTGAATTGCTCAGTGCTGGGATGGCCTTTTCCTCAGTCAAGGTGCACATGTCAGCTATTTCTCCTTGTCTGCTTTTATCTCCTGCTTTGGTTTTAGGTTGGAGACTAAACAATTCCTCAAATGCATCCTACATATCGGACCACTCAGGAAGCCTGTTCCTCCTCCTTGGGATCTTAATTTTGTATTGGAAAAATTGACCATGGCTCCTTTTGAGCCTGCGGATACAGCTTCCTTGCAGCATTGCTCTTGGAAGACTGTTTTGTTAGCTTTGACTTCAGCCAGACAGGTGTCTGAGCTTCAAGCCCTTATGGCTTCTCTTCCTTTATTGGCTTTCCATAAGGACAGGGTGTCCTTGTGTACTAATCCTTCATTTATGGCCAAAGATGTGAATGAGTTGTCACTTAATCATTCCATTCATTTGCCCATGTTTTTCCCTTCTCCACAATCTCCTAGTGAGACACTACTACACACCTTGGATGTGCATAGACAACTCAGATTTTATTTGGTTAAAACCAAGGCTATTAGGAAATGTGATCAGCTTTTCTTTCCATTCATTCCAGGTCTTTGGGATTGTCTGTTTCCAGGTAAACTATTTCCTGTTGGATTTCTGAGGCTATTTCTTTTTGTTATGTTTCTCATGGTAAGAGCTTTCCTTTTTTCTGGTAAGGCTCATTCTACTAGGGCTGTGGCGTCTTCTGGAGCTTTCTTCCAAGGGTTTGGACACTAATTCCATTCTTGAAGCAGCTCACTGGACTTCTGTACTTACCTTCACCAAACATTGCAAGTTGGATGGAATCTCCAGAGCAACAGGTAGTTTTGCTAGGGCCATTCTTTATCGCTATTTAGAGAACTCTACTGCCTCTTCCTCCTCCCAAGTTTCATCATGAGCTTTGTTAATCTGCCTCATGTTATGAATACTGCAACAGTAGAATAGAAGGACGTAGTATAATTGTGTAAAATCTTACCATAACAGTAGATGTCCTTCTCTTCAGTGTTGCAGTATTCTATCCCTCCCTCCTAAACCCCTGGGTATTGCTTTTTCCTCATGGATGTGTGATTCACCTCTTAGTTTCTTTGGACTAGAGTTCCTTCTGGGGCATTCATTTTTGAGAATACTATGTGTGGACACTGCATCTACGCCCTATTGTATGTGGGGAGCATACGTGCAAAGTCCCAAATACTTGTAAGTCGTAAAAGGCTTTGGTATACTGGATGGACGTCAGGTCACCCTTGGCAGGGAATCCCTCATGTTAAGAATAATGCAGCAGTGAAGAGAAGGACACCTATCATTATGGTACGAGTTTCCACAACTATACTTTCTGTTAGACTTTAGTTCTGGCCCTTCTAAGTCTTAGGTTACCCCCCCACAAGTGGATAACCTTATAGACCGTGTCTCCTGCCAGGCGTAGAAGGAACCAGATGCTGTGTACATCTTATCCCAGCCAACCAGACAAGATTCTAGGATCCCCCAAAGACAGGCAGTTTTGAAATAAGGAAGCCCCTGTAGATGCTGTGGTTGTGGCAGCAGCCACCAAAAAGGAACTAGCCAAATAGAGTTCCTCTGTCCACCTTCCTAACAGAGAGTCTAGGATGTTGGACCAATTTGGAAAGTGCTTTTTTGCTTTGACAACCTTCACCTTGAGGTCACTTAACTACCTGGCACATTTTACTATATTACAAAGGAGTTTAATCAAGGAACCTCTCTAAATCTACCCCGGGGTCCATGTCGGCAGAGGAAGAGAAAACTTATTCCTCCCAGCTGGCCACCCTACAGTCTAGGTAAAACACGTCCATGAGGTTAATATCTCACTCTGCTGAAGTTTCCTTAAGGGATACTGGTTCAGGCATAACCATCAGGAGATATGCCTGAGATTATATGATTTTGCAGAACCCCTTAATCCTCTTTCATCAGTACTCTTTTTGATGGATCTTCCCTGATTGGGCCCACAGTGAAAGACACACTTTTTTGCAGTGAGCAAGATGGAAAGACCTTGTCTGCTGTTGGAATTCGTTTCTCTACACTGAAAAGATCTTTCTCTAGGAATCAGTGGGATGGTAAAAAGATGTAATTCCGAAAATCTCAAGGACTTTTTCAGGACTCATATGGGGATTTTTCCCCTAGAGACAGAGGGGAAAATAATAGAAGATGCCATCCTCTCAGCAGAGGGGGTCCGTAGAACCAAGAGTCTCATGACTCTTTTTCGGATAGGCCCTTTCAACTTTCCTGAAAGGTTGCTAGACGTCTTTTCTCTGGAAGCAGTCCAAGGGCACTTGCATCCAAATGGCTGGACAGCTATCACAAAAGATTCTTGGGTGCAAAGGATAATATCCAGTGGATGGTACAGCAGTAGCGTTGTTACCTCACCGCAAGAGCTTCTCCAGTTTGATTCTCGGCTTGGCTTGGGAATGCCTTCTGCGTGGAGTATGTCCTCCCCGCGATTGGCTAGCGTTCGAAAGACGTGTGCGTAAATGGGCGTGCCTTCGTTGAAGGTTGGGCGTCGAGCTGGCACCTCGGCATTTCATAAAAATCTACTGCCAATCATTAGCGGACCAGAGGTCCGCTGTGGCGACACCTTACCGGGAAAAAGCCAAAAGACAAACAACACCAACAACTTCATTCCCTTTTCCCAAAACCCCTCACAAAAGACACGTCTCCCTGATGTTCGACCCAGTCAGATGGAGTTAGCAGCCTTAGAAATTCAAAATCTGCTAGAAAAGAGAGTCATCCAAAAGGTCCCTCCAGACCAAGCAGGATCCTGAATTTACTCAAGGTTCTTTTACTGTCAAAGAAATCAAAGGATAGACGTCAGTCATTTAAATCAATTCACGAAGAACTCCAAGTTGCAGATGGTCACGGTTCAATCCATTCTGCCTTTCCCATGGAAGGATGACTGGATGTGCTCTATAGATCTTCAAGATGCGTACTATCATATCAAAATAAACAGGCACTCTTGAAGATACCTGTGCTTTCGGCTGGGAACCAGTCAGAGTGTGGTGAGACCAAAGGGTAGTGCTCTCAACTGCTGATGACTGGCTCCCAGCCGAGAGCACTACTCTTTGGTTTCACCACAGCCTCAAGGGTGTTCGCCAAATGTATGGCAGTGGTGGCAGCTCATCTCAGACTGCATGGATTCAGAGTGTTTCCTTATCTAGACGATTGGCTCCTTTCTGCACCAACCAAGCATCTTCTTCAAAAGGCCAGGAATTATTTACTCCAGTTATGTCCATTCCTAGGGATCACATTAAATATTTCCAAGTCCTATCTTCAACCAGTTCAAGTCTTGGAGTTTATATGAGCTCGCCTAGACACAGAAAGTTTGCATTCTTACCCCAGAGCAGAATTAATTCCCAAAGATTACATGTTAGACAGATTCTGGACCATCCCTCTCCTCCAGAGAAACTGGTTCTTCAAGCTTTATGTTCATTGGCTGCAGCAATCACCCTATTACCTATGGTTCGTCTTTACATGAGAATTCTTCAGTGGACCCTGTTGGTACAATGGTCGATACATCCTTTGAAGTATCCCTTAAAGATTCCGCATGCCTGTAGGGATTCCCTACTTTGGTGGATCCAGTCCAGTGAGGTTTGTCAGGGACACCCATTTAGCTTTCCTTCCCCAAAAGCCACCCTGACCATGGACACCTCCCTGTTGAGATGGGGAGGGGGCATTTCCTGAGACAAAATGTTCAGGGTATTGGTCTCCAGAGGAGACCAATTTGCATATCAGTGTCTTAGAGATGAGAATACTCCTATTAGCATTGCAGGCCTTTCAGAACTCTCTCCCTCTACATACAGTTGCTATCCAGACAGACAATATGTCAGTGGTTTGGTATATCAACAAACAGGGGGGAAACCAGATCTTATCCCCTTTGCTGAGAAGTGATGAGAGTCTGGCAGTGGGCGATTTCCTCCAACCGCTTTCGTGTATCAACACCCATTCCGGGGAAATCCAATAACTTTTCCCGACAAGATCAGCAGACCCATACTGATGCAGCAAGAGTGGTCTCTCAATCCTGCAGTGATGTAAGTGATTTTTTTTTGTCACTGTGGTCAGCATTGCTGCAACCTCTTTGCCTCTCCCTTCAACAAGTGCAGCAGGTTCTTTGCCCTAATTCTCCCTCAGTGGGAATCACAGAGACACGCTCTAGTTCATGTTTGGCTTCCTGGATTCCTGTATGCTTATTCTTCCCTTACCTTAATACCGAAATTTCTCCAGGAAGCACAGCGGTTGAAGAGCAAGATAATCCTCTTTGCCCCCTTCTAACCTCAGCAGGTATAGTTCCCATTCCTATGGTCTCATCTTCTATGTCTACCTTGGACACTGGACCCCAGCCCAGATTTACTATCGCACCCATCAGGAATGATTTATCTGGACAGTCAATTCCTCAAGTTAACCATATGGTTTCTCCAATTCCAGTGATGGTTAGACAGCCCGGGCTTTCCTCTCCAGTTTGTCGTATTTTATCCTCATCTCAAAGACCTTCTACCACAAAGATTTAAAAGAGTAAATGAAAGAGATTTTCATATTGGGCAGAACAAAGAAAGTTGGATCCCTACAGCTCCAATTCCTGCAGTATTAGATTTTCTGGCTTCCGTTTTTCAGGATGGTGCCAGCTTTTCCACAGTAAAAATGCAGTGTGCAGCCATCTCTAATTACCAGATAGGACATAATGCCTTCTCCCTTGCTTCTTTTAAAAATTGTAAGGCTTTTCTGAAAGGCACTCTTCTGATTAGACCTACAATAATAGATCCTCCTCCGTCCTGGGATCCTACTGTTTTATTACAAACTTTAATCCAATCCTCCTTTGAACTTTCAGCTAAGTCAGACTTAAAATTTCTCTCTTGGAAAACAATTTTTCTTGTTGCCATTATGTCAGCAAGGCAAGTTTCTGAACTCCAAGCACTCTCTTTAAGACTGCCTTGTTTGGTTTTTCACAAAGAGCGTGACCTTATGTACAAACTCTACCTTCCTGCCAAAAGTTGAATCAAACATGAATCAAGTAATCAGTTTACCAGTCTTCTTTCCAAAATTTGACAAGGGAGAGTACATGCTACATCTTTTAGATGTATATAGACAACTTTGTTTTTAACTCCATAGAACAAAAGGAGTTTGAACAATTGACCAACTGTTTGTTTCCTTAGCTAAAAAAAAATTGGGGAAACCAGTATTTAAAGTTACCTAAGCTAAATGGATAACAGATTGCATTTCCTTTGTATATTCTGTTAGATGATTGTCCTTGCCTAAATCTCCAAAGGCTCATTTGACTAGATCCATGGCTTCATCATATGCCTTTTGGGCCAGAGCTCCAATTGATGATGATTGTGCTGCAGCCACTTGGCCCAATTCCCATACCTATATTGCTCATTACAAGTTGAACATCATATCCAGGAAAAAGAGTTGCTTTTGGCTCCATAGTTCTCATGAATATCCTTTCATGAGGGCCACCCAAGATTATCGTAGCTAAGGACTGTGTCCCATATGTCGAGGAATGAATGATAATGACAGCATCAGATATTAAAGTTATGTACTCACCATAACTGTGCATCTGTGTTGTCCATTTTCATCCTTTCTCAACTCCCCACCCTCCTTCTCCCAATCCTTATCCTTTGGAAGTGACCTGATGAGGGATATGGGAACCGCTGTTCCCAGTTTGAGCACCTGCTTTGTGTCTGTTCTGTTTTTTTGTTGTAATTATAATTACTATTATAAGTATTTATGCCTTCAGCCATATTTAGCAGCAACAAACTCAATCTGGGGTAATCTGGCAAGCAAGGGGCATTATGGGTAAAGGGAGGAGCTCGAGAGTCAGCTCCAAGAATCAAAAGAGATTGGCCGAGTTGGAGCCAAGGATCGGATCGAAGACCCATAAGTTAAGGAAGAATGAAAGTGGACAGCATAGATGCATAGTTATGGGAGTACATGCCTTTAATTTTTCAATTAAGATGATTTTAATGACAGATTTTTATTTGGATTATGCGTACAGATTTCACTAGTGTCTATTTCATTAAGAAATACCAACAGGAAATTTTATTTCTGTGCCTTTGAGTTTGAGGAAAAAAAACATGTATTTTGTGGGATTTGATGTGTACTTTTGCTCCAGAGTTCAGCATCACATATTATTTTTCAAGTATTATTTTACACATAACATGAATTGTGGTCCCCATTTCATAATGACATGTCCAAAATTGTTTTATTTGTACATAGTTATTGTGTGTTACACTATATGAGATATTAGGATTTTGTTAGTTTCTTTAAGTGATTTGTAAACCTTAAGTAATAGTTGGTTTCTTGTGCTTTAACTAATGTAAATCTGACACAGCGTGCCTGATTACACTGTAACCTAATACATTCTTAATTACTTTTTTATGGGATGAGCCTTTGGATACTAGGATGAAAAGAGTTATGCATTTTAGATTTTAATTTTAAAGAAAAATATTTTATAGTCAGTTAACATGGAGGATTGACGTTTTAAGATACTAACAAGTTGCTTCTTGTACTCCAGGGTACAGGGCTTAATTCCTTCCACCTTTGTTTGCTTACTCTGTGTCTTTGATCAAGTCATTGAATCAAACAGTGCTCCTGGTCACCACGGACCAGGGACATTTGTATCCAGTGAGTTTACTGGTGTACAGTGCATTAGCAGTATTTTGAAACAAATGTATGGATGTTAAGTTGTCTATCTCGCCTTCATTCTTGCTGGATGGGTTCGGAGCCGACCTCGGCTCCGACTCGGCCACTCTAAAAGCTCGAGAGTTGGTTCCACCGGCTCGAGGCTCCCCTTATATCCCACAATGCTAGGCGAGAGTTACCTCAGATCTCGTTTGCCGCTACAGCTTCGAGGTTGGTTGTTTCTACCGGTTCCTGGTGAGTGTTAATTTTTCTTGTAAAAGTTACTCTTTAAAACCCCTTTTAAGTTAATATTCTTTCTTAGTTAGTGTAGATTACAAAACTTTATTCCCGACCCTAAATTTTTCCGTTTCTTTCCCAAAGAACCTTTGGTTCTTCCATTGGGCCCTTAGGCCTTCCCTTCCCTAGTGGAGTATTTGTGTTTCTTGTAGTTTACTTTAGTTTAGTGTACTTTAAATTCTAGTATTACTACTAAAATTATTATTTTTTCCTGACAGGGTATAACTTGTGTGTTTGGGTGAGTTTTTGTGTACACCTGTCAGTCAGGGAAATGTCTAAAGAAGCAAAGGTCTCCGGATTCAAGAAGTGTGATGCGTGCTGTCAGAAAATGTCTCTGACAGACGCTCACACTTCCTGTGTCTATTGTCTGGGGCCTTTACACCTGCAGGACTCCTGTGCTGTGTGCCATGGCTTCAGCCCCAGGGTCCTGCAGGAAAGAAAAAACAAATTAATTCTTAGAGGCTTACTGAAGCCAGAGGATTCCCTGTCAGTTTCAACAAGGAAGCACTCTAAGGCATCGAGGTCTTCGGCTCCGGCTTCTGAGCCGAGACCTCAGGTTGCTCAACCTTTGCCTTTATCGGCTCCGGCTGGAGCCGATAAGTCTCAGTCCACAGTTTCTGTGGCTCCCTCGGCTCCGGCCGGAGCCGAGGTTATTGAGGTTCCCGTGTCGGCTCCGACCAGACCTTCGGAGCCGACAACTAGGAAGAGGTCTAGGTCACCATCTCTTGGCTCCGTTCATTCGGCTCCAGGATCTCCCCTGCTGTCTGAACGGAGCCAAAGGTCTCATTCCTCTAGGTCATCGAGGCTGTCCGATCATGACCTTCAGAGGGTAGTGAGTCGACTACTTAAGTCCGAGGCACTAGCCCAGATGCTTCAGAGCCCGACTCATCAGTCGGTGCCTGCCCCGGTCCATCAACTTTTTCCTCCTTCGACTCTCTTGAGTTCGGAGCCGGGTCGCGTCGGAACCGAGACTGTGATTACTTCGGAGCCGAGACAATTGTCTTCGCCCGCTGCCGGCTCCGTTTTCTTCTTTGGAAGAATCTCGGCGCCGGACTTCCCTCGTCGGCTCCGAGGGGTGAGTGGCATCGGACCCTTGTCCGACCCCTCTCCCTCTCGGGCTTCGGGCGCTGGTGAGTTCGGCTCCGACATCGGCCTCGGAGCCATCACTGTCGGTGCCGAGGGGGTTTCTTAGCTCCTCGGAGTGGGGACCTCTGGCTCTGCCTGACAGGGGTGCATTCGAGGTCATGCGGAGTGTGTTAGAGCCTGGCTCTACTCCACAGTCGGCTCCGTCCGCCCCTCCCTCTATGCTGCCTCAGGGTAAGTCGACTCACTCCCTCATCCCGGACCGCAGAGAGCCAGCTCCTCAGGAGCCCCCTGTGGGGATTTCATCCTCTTCCGAGGCCTCTCCTGATTTGGCAGAAGAGCCCCCTCGGAAGAGGAAGTGCAAGAGGAAACACATTGACTCACCTGAGTCTATCACGTCAGACACAGATTTGGATGATTCTGAGGGTTCCCCGTTCCCCTTCTGAAGATGTCTCATTTGCAGACATTCTGGAGATCCTGAAACAGAGGGGAAATTGGCCAGCCCTCAACCCTTCGGAGGACGAATCTGTGTATCTTGAGGCGTTGGCTCTCGTCCTTCCACCTCCTGGGTGTCCCTCCCTTCGACCCCCTCATGCAGGTGGTTGCTAAGAAGGCATGGACGGCTCCTGATTCAGTGGACCCCACTCCCAGGAGACCCTCTAAGTTCATCACAGCTCCATCAGACAAGCAATTTTTATCAAAAGGAGTTTCTGTGGATGCTATGGTGGTAGCTGCTGCCACAAAGAAGGAACTGGCTGATCCTTCAGTGCCTGTCCATCCACCTAACAAGGAATCTAGGTCCATGGATAGGTACGGGAAGCGGATGTTCTCCTCAGCGACATTTACCATGCGTTCGCTGAACTACCTGTGCCATTTCACTCGTCTTCAAAGGGACTTGATCAAGGAAGCGAGTGAAATGTTAAAGGATCCTACAGCTGCGGGTTTCCAAGAAAAGATGAACATGCAGCTGGCTACCCTTAATTCCATATCCAACTCCTCCATGCGCCTCCTCTCTTACGCGGCCGATGGAGCGAGCAGAGCCGCAGGGACAGGTGTAGCCTTACGTAGGCACGCCTGGATGCGGCTATGCAATTTTGCGGACCCTTTCAAGACGTCTTTCACGAACTCCCCTTTTGATGGATCATCTCTCTTTGGTCCTCAAGTGAAAGAAACCCTGACTAGGTGCGAGACTGATGGCAAGACCCTTTCTGCCGTCGGAGTCCGTTTTTCGACTCCTTCTAGGCCTTACCCCAAAGGCCAGAAGGGTGGGAAGATGTGGTTCCGTAAACAATCTCAAGGGACTTCGCCTGACGGACAGAGTCGTTTTCCTACCAAAGGCAGAGGTGGGAATAACAATGGTAGACGTCGCCCTAGGGGCAGGGGGGGTCCGCAGAACCAGGGCAATCGGGAAGCCTTTCCTGACAAGCCCTTTCAGCATCCCTGAGGTGTTGCCCGACTGCCCATCTTCGGAGGCAGTCGGGGGAAGATTGTCACTGTACCCAGGAGCCTGGCTATCCCTGACTCAAGACAAATGGGTGCAGTCCATCATTTCGAAGGCTATTCTATCCCCTTTCTTCGTTTTCCAAATCAGTCAAAAAATCCCTTCCAGATGTTCCACCGCTCAAAGGGATATAGCAGCTTTGGAAATTTCAAAACTGCTTGCAAAAGAGCAATTCAGCCAGTGCCAGCAGACCAACAAGGATCCGGAATCTACTCAAGGTTCTTTTTAGTTCCAAAGAAAACAGGGGACTGGAGACCGATTTTGGATCTCAGTGTCTTGAACAAATCAGTCAAGAAAACAAGATTTCGGATGGTCACGCTGCAATCCATTCTTCCCCTTTTGGGCAAAGGAAACTGGATGTGCTCTATAGACCTTCGGGATGCGTACTATCACATAAAAATGAACAGACGCTCCAGAAGATTCCTCCGCTTCAGGCTGGGAACCAGTCATTTTCAGTTCAGGGCCCTGCCCTTTGGTCTCACCACTGCCCCCCGGGTGTTTACCAAATGCATGGCAGTGGTAGCTTCTCACCTGAGACGACAAGGATTCCAGGTGTTTCCATATTTGGACGACTGGCTTCTCACAGCTCCCACCAAGCATCTCCTTCTGATGGCCAGAGATTATACTTTTCGCGTTTGTCAAAAACTGGGTATTTCAATAAATTGCGAAAAGTCTGTTTTGTCGCCTTGTCGTACTATTACCTACATAGGCGCAAATTTAGATACTATAAACATGTCTGCAAGGCTAACTCACCAAAGGATATCAGACATTCACAAATTGGTGTCACTTCTTCTCAACAACAACAGAGTCAAAGCCAGGTTAGTTCTAAAGGTGTTGGGAATCATGGCAGCAGCCATACCTCTCCTTCCATTGGCCAGATACCACATGCGGATCCTTCAGTGGATGCTTTTTACTCAATGGTCATACCAGGAACTTCCAATGTCTCACACCATTATGATCACGCAAGCGTGCAAAAAGCATCTCATGTGGTGGATGTCTTCCCCCCAGCTCCTGTCGGAAGACCATTTGTTCCACCTCCTCCGGTTGCTACTCTGACAACGGATCCCTCCCTGATCGGGTGGGGGCATTATCAGGGCAGGACAGTCCAGGGCACATGGCAACCAAACGAATGCCACTTGCACATAAATGTTCTGGAGATGAGAGCAGTGCTTTTAGCGTTGCAAGCCCTTCAAGACTCTCTTCCCTTGGGAACGATTGCAATCCAGACAGACAATATGTCTGTAGTGTGGTACATCAACAAACAAGGCGGAACCAGATCATACCCCTGTGTCGAGAAGCACTCAGACTGTGGCAATGGGCGATTTCTTCTCAGCGTTTTCTGATAGCAACGCACATCCCGGAAGTCCAATCACATTGCGGACAAGTTGAGCAGAGCTATACTCATGCCTCACGAGTGGTCTCTGAAAGACTCTGTAGTGAGAGAAATTTTTCTCAAGTGGGGTCAGCCTTGCTGCGATCTTTTTGCTACTCCCAAAACAGCAAGTGCAGAGAATATTTCACTCTATTCCCTGTACCAGGCCAACCGAGCAGGGACGCTCAAGTCCAAGTTTGGCCCGGGACTTCTGTATGCATTTCCTCCTTTCCCACTGATCTCTCAAGTAATACAGAAAGCTATCGCTCAGAAGGCCTCATTGATCCTCATTGCTCCTTACTGGCCTCGACAAGTGTGGTTCCCCTTTCTACATCGATTTCTTTTGAGCGACCGTGGAATCTGGACCTAGTTCCAGATCTTTTGATCCACCAGTCGGGTCAGTTTCATCGCTCCCTCCCCTCTCTGAACCTCACTGCTTGGTTCCTCCAATTCCAACCGTAGCCAGGCTTCCTCAATTATCTCACTCTGTTAGAGATATATTGATAGCTTCCCATAAATCTTCCACTCGAAGATTTATTTGAGTAAGTGGAAACGCTTCTCATATTGGGCACAAGGAAAGGACATAGATCCTTTCACCGCTTCCATCCAACTAGTCCTTGATTTTCTAGCTGAACTCTTCCATGCAGGTTCATCTCCATCTACTCTTAAGGTTCAATTGGCAGCTATTTCTAACTTCCATGTGGGTATTTCTGAATCTGCCCTAATGTCCCACAAACTTTGCAAAGCCTTTTTGAAAGGAGTTTTTCTTCTCAGACCTCCTATAAGAAATCCTCCTTCTCCTTGGGACCTAAATTTAGTTCTTGCTTCTTTGATTCTTTCCCCTTTCGAACCTGCAGCTTCATGTTCCTTGAAATTATTATAATGGAAAACTCTCTTTCTGGTGGCTATTACATCAGCTAGAAGAGTTTCAGAACTTCAAGCACTCAGCTGTCGTCCTCCTTATCTTTTGTTCCATAAGGACAGAGTATCCTTACGAACTAACCCGTCCTTTTTGCCTAAGGTGGTTTCAACATCAAATCTAAACCAAAGCATTGACCTCCCTGTCTTTTTTCCAGAGTATTCCAATAGGTCTGAACAAAAGTTACACTGCCTGGATGTTCATCGTCAATTAAGGTACTACTTGGATAGAACAAAACAATTCAGAAAATCTGATCAGCTGTTTGTCTCCTATGCGGAAAGCAGAAAGGGACTTTCAGTTTCAAAGGTATCATTATCCAGATGGCTAACATCTTTGATTTCCCTGGTATATGAAATTAGACAACAAAATTGCCTAATAAACCTAAAGCCCATTCCACCAGAGCTTTGGCTACTTCTTTAGCCTTCCAAGACAGACTGCCTATTGACACCATTTGTGCAGCGGCTACTTGGGCTACTCCTCACACTTTTATTTCTCATTATAAGTTGGATTTAGCTTCTAGGCATAGAGCTAACTTCGGTTCCACTGTTCTCAGGAGTCTGTTCCGTTAGGCCACCCGGGACAAGGTGCTAGGGACGGTCCCATCCAGCAAGAATGCAGGCGAGATAGACAACTTAACATATAGAAGTTATGTTCTTACCATAACGCTCCATGTTAGTTGTCTTCTTCTCGCCTTCTTCTTAAGGCCCCACCCTCCTTCCCCTGGCCTGGACAGACCTAGAGGAGTTGTGATCGTGACCTCTCTTTCTACCACCTCTTTCTTAGTCATATGCTATTATGCGTATTTCTTGGTTCAGGATGTAGGTCACCCTTCTTTCTTCCTGTTGTTAGAGGTGGATTCTGTTTTACAGTTATACTGTTACTGTTATAAGCTGGGGTTAGCTTACAAACGAGATCTGAGGTAACTCTCGCCTAGCATTGTGGGATATAAGGGGAGCCTCGAGCCGGTGGAACCAACTCTCGAGCTTTTAGAGTGGCCGAGTCGGAGCCGAGGTCGGCTCCGAACCCATCCAGCAAGAAGGCGGCGAGAAGAAGACAACTACCATGGAACGTTATGGTAAGAACATAACTTCTATTTATCACACAGTACCTACATAGTGAAAAACAAACATGCCATTTTCTGTGCACCTACAGCCCAGATGTCTACAAGATAGACTTTGCTTTTGCAGTTATTTTTTGCAGGTCCACTAAAATCAAACCTGACACTGAAAATATTCATTAACAAAGGCTTATAGACATTGAAAATATTCATTAACAAGGCTTATATTTATAGATCCTGCAGTTGCTGATTCAGAAGAAGATTCATTTATTAGGTACATTGTGGTAACAGTAATAAAAATGAAGTAAGTCAAAGTCCTCGTTTCATAAATTTAAATACTGGGCTAAAAAAGTCAGTAGAATATTAGCAGGAGTAGGGACCCTAAGAGGGCTCAAAAGAAATGTGTAAAAAAATATACCTCTAGTGGACATTTGCGAGGAATATGGGTAATGCTGTACCCGTACTTTGACCACGAGTCAAGAAAGCAGTGAATCTCTCATTCAGCTGAAGGGATTGAAACGGGCAGAAGTAGAATCACGACCTAGTGCACTAATATTTTAATGAGGTAAGAAAGACATTGTAACTGTAGTATCTTTTTAGGCGGTCTAGTATCAACTGCCTCTCCATCTCATTATCTTTCCTCACTCAGCTATCCGTGTGGAAGGATGGGAGAATATTTTGTGAAAGGGACAGATGGAGGGTGGTCCATGGAAATGAATTTTGATTGGCCTTGAAGCACTAATATAATTTTCTGATGTAAGCTACTTCTAGATGAAGCAAGAACAAGAAAGTACTTTTACTACGCATTGATGGATTTTGAACTTCTACATACCAAAGATGTAATGGTATGGTTTCAGAGTCCAAGACAGGAACACTGGCACAAGCTCAAGATGTCATTTTTATGTAAATTAACCATCTGATGTTGTTAATCTTCGTTCATTCTTTACTGATGGGTTATCGGTTCCGTCATTGGAACCGAGCCGGATATATCAAACTCGCGTCAGCCAAAAACTCTCGATCCAAGGTCCTACCCGGGATGCTCTGCTCCCTGTTATCTCAGATCTCGTTTGTCGCTCTGCTGTACAGCCGTGTCAAGCCACTGTCTCAGCTAAGTGTCTAATTTTTTGAAAGTTTATATATTGTTCTTAGTCTAAATTTTTCTCAAATGTTTATTCTAATATTTTCCTACCCTATCGCACACTTTATACTTTCTCCCTTTAGTCTTTTCCCTTTACTACCCTCCTTTCTTACCTTGAGGTAATTCTCCATTGCTATCGTTGGTAATCCTTTCTTTCTCTTTTTACCGTTTTTTTGGGTAGCCTTTTGGTACTGTTCTTCCGTACACCAGTTATGTCGGATAAGAAAAGTAGCGTTGGTTTCAAGCAGTGTAAGGATTGTGGCCGTAAGTTACTGCTTTCCGATGGCCATGACTTATGTGTCCACTGTCTTAATGTCTCCCACTTGAATGTGGATTCTCCGTGAGGGATTTGTAGAAATGTCTCTACCAGGACTCTCAACGAGAGGAAGAAAAAGTTAATTTTGAAAGGTCGCCTCAGGTCTCCTTTCTCTGAGGCGATTTCTGGGTTGGAGGGCTCACACCCTCCTGTTAAACCCCGCAAAGAGGTGTTCTTCCTCTTCTTCATCGAAGTCACTCCCTTCTTTTCCCTCCGGAGATCGTAGGAAGTCGACTCATAAGAAGGTGAAATTCATCACTACTCCAGTGCTGCCTCCTGTAACCCTGTCGGCTCCAGGCTCTGCACCTCCTCAAATGATTCTGACTACAGCCATGTCTCCTTTATTGATACTGGCACCAGAGTTCCCAGTGCAGACAACTACGGTTCCGACAGCTCTGTTGCAACCCTTAACCGCACCGTCAGTACAGGTTTAGTCCCCTTCAGCACCATTTGTACAGTCACCTTCGGCTCCAAGTATGACTCTTCTGTACTCCACGGCGCAAACATTTTCGGCACCATGTGTTTCAGTGCAGTCCTTCTCGGCACCGTCCTTATTGTCAGTGCACTTTCCACTACGGCACAGTACCCTTTGGGGCAGACCTTTGCCTTTACGGTGCAGACACCTTAAACTACTACGGTGCCAAAATCCCTGGCGCAGGCTTTTTCCACACCATTTTCTTTAGTGCAGACATCCTCGGCTCCAGCCTCTGCACCTATTGAATTAGCAAGGACCAAATATTCCCCTTCACTGGATCCTATTGCTAGCAGTCAGTATAGTCCTTTCCTAGAAAGGCCAGAATTGCCATCAGCTTTCTCCATGAGGTCAGCCAAGAATCTCTGTGAACAGGATGTGCTGCGGCTTGTCGACCAGTTGCTTGTGGCCAGAGGTCTCTCCCAACCATCAAAGTCCACGTTCCTTCATTCAGGTGAACGTATCTCTCCTCAAACCTCAACATATACTCCTCCTTCGACTTCCACTCAAGTCTCAAAGCCTATTACTCTGACAGTAGCTTCCCTTCCTCCAACTCCAATAGTGGATCTCACTTTGGAACCAGAGTCGTCCTTGTGGCCATTTGTGCACTGGGCATTGGGCTCTTCTCAGGCCAGCTTCTATGCCATCGGGGAGGGAATTCCTGGCTCCACGCTGATTTTTTTCTGTGGCACCTTCCAGGGATGCACTTTTGCTCTTATTGTTCACGGTCCTCTTGAGATTCCTTCTCTGGGGGCGGGCTTGCCGGGGTGGGGTGTGACCCCGGTTCCGAGGTTGTCGTGCTCTGTTCCGGGCTCCCATCCCTCCTTGGGCAGGCCAGCTTTCCAGGCCATGGAGAGGGCGCTTGTCTCTGCTGGCAAAGCTCACTTGTTCGAGTCCTCTCCCCCCTCTGTGCTGCAACTGTCACAAGCTTCAACTACTGGACACTGGGCACAAGAGCCTCAGGTTTCTCTTCCTCAGGAGACCCCCTCTTTGTAGTTTTCCCCAGAATCTCCCACTGAGGAAGTACCTCGCAAAGCGTCATGTAAGAGGAAGCACATGGACTCCACTGAGGAGTCATTGACTGAAGATACGGATTTTGATGACTGGGAAGGGTCCCCACGGTCACCCTCTGATGAGGTGTCCTTTGGTGACATCCTCAAGATCATTAGACAGAGGGGTGACTGGAAACCCTCTAATCCTTCCTCTGAGGAATCTGTATTCCTGCAGGCTTTCCGTGCCTGGCCCCCTACCTCCTGGGTCACCCCGCCTGCCGATCAGCTCGTCCAGTGCGCATGGAAGGCCCCTGACACCATAAAAGCAACACCTAAGAGAACAGATAAAATATTATCGCCCCCAGCTGAGCACCCCCATTGGTCACAAGGTCTTCCAGTAGATGCTATGGTGGTGGCAGCTGCTACTAAGAAGGATTTGGCAGAAGAGAGCCAAACTGTCCATCCACCCAACAAGGAGTCCAGGGTGATTGACAGATTAGGGAATGTGTTTGCTTCATCGACCTTCGCTGTAAGGTCTTTGAATTATTTGGCACATTTTGCCAGGCTTCAGCGAGATCTTATCAACCATCTCTTTGAAACCTTGGCAGGAGGTGTTTCTGATGAAGTCCGTGATAGTGTGGCTTCTCAGCCACCCTAGAGTCCATTTCCAACTCTTCCATGTGTCTTATTTCTCACGCAATGGAAGGAGTGGCTAGAGTGGCAGGTGCAGGTATAGTCGCCAGACGACATGCCTGGTTACACCTTTGCGGACTCCTTTAAGGCTTCCTTCATGAATGTCCCCCTAGAGGCTGCTTCTTTGTTTAGCCCTAAAGTCAAGGATACGCTGGCAAGGTGCAAACAAGATGGCAAGACCCTGTCTGCCATTGGTGTTAGACACGCCACTCCTCAGCGATTCTACTCCAGAAATCAGAGGAGCGGAAAGATCTGGCACAAGAAGTCACAGGGTTTTTTCCGGGATGCACATGCCGAGTTCTCCCCCTAGAGGCAGAGGGGGAAACTCCAATGGAAGATGCCCCTTTCGGGGCAGAGGAGGTCTGTGAAACCGGGGTTCCAGAGATTCTTTCTCTGGCAAACCCTATCAGCGCTCCTGAAGTGTTGTGGACTGCTCACCTCTGGAAGCGGTCGGGGGTCGTTTCTCGTTGTACCACGCTGCCTGGCAAAAGATAAGCGACTCTTGGGTACAACAGATAATATCCAGAGGCTATCACATCCCCCTTCCATCTTTGCCCAGTCTCATCAAGAGTATTCCCCGACGTTCCACCCAGTCAAAGTGAAGCAGCAGCACACGAAGTCCAAAAGCTGCTACAAAAAAAGAGTCATCTAAACTGTACCCCCAGACCAGATAGGATCCGGTTTTTACTCAAGGTTCTTTAGTGCCAAAAAAGACAGGGGACTGGAGACCAATTCTTGATCTCAGTACGCTAAACAAATTTGTAAAAACAGAAAAATTATGGATGGTCACGGTTCAGTCTATCCTTCCTGTTCTGGAAGGAGACAATTGGATGTGCTGTGTAGATCTTCAAGATGCATGTTACCACAAAAAAATGGACAAATGCTCAAGAAGATACCTCTATTTCCGAATAGGAGCCAGTCGCTACCAGTTTTGAGCCCTGCCCTTCGGTCTTTCTACAGCCCCCAGAGTGTTCACAAAATGCATGGCAGTGGTTGTTGCTCACTTGCGACTTCAAGGATTCCAGGCATTTCCATATCTAGATGACTGGCTCCTCACCGCCCCCACCAAGCGTCTACTGGAAGAAGCCCCTCAGTATACTCTCTTATCAGCTCGAAGCCTGGGAATCACTATAAACTGGGAGAAATCCAACACAACCCCAACTCAGTCTTTGGAATTTATAGGGGTATTGTTGGACACGAGAAATTGCACAGCATCCCTTCCAGAACACAGGCTTCAGAGAATAACACAAAAAGTTCAACTGCTGCTCTGTCACCACACATCTCCAGCTCGATCTATACTCCAGCTATTGGGGTCAATAGCAGCCTCGATTACCATTGTTTCTCTAGCCAGATTCTACATGAGGTTCCTTCAGTGGCTACTTCTCACTCAGTGGTACCATATACAACATCCTTTGTCCTTTCAGATAAGTGTAACTCGGAGATGCAAGCAAGATTTACTCTGGTGGATGTCTCGAAATCTCCTACAATGGTCTCGCCCTTTCAACCCCCATTAACCGATAGCCACGGTGACCACAGACACCTCCCTGATGGGGTGGGGGGACATGTCAAGGAAACTCGGTCCAAGGTACCTGGTCGGAGATGGGGACCCTTTTGCATATCAATGTCCTGGAACTGAGGGTGGTGCTTCTAGCGTTGCAAGCATTTCATTCCATCCATCCATCAGGGACTATTGAGATCCAATCAGACAACATGTCAGTGGTCTGGTACATCAGCAAACAAGGGGACACCAGATCTTACCCGTTATGCTGAGATGCCTTGAGAATATGGCAATGGGCGATAGCTTACAACCGCTTTCTAATTGCAACGCACATTCCTGGGAGCTCCAACATGATAGCGGACAAATTGAGCAAGTGCATTCTACAGCCTCATGAGTAGTCCCTCAATCCTCTGATAGCGGCAAAATCCTCCGGGACTAGCCTTGCTGCGACTTATTTGCCTCCCCAACCAACTACAAGTGCAGCAACTACTTTGCCCTGATCCCCCCTTGGGGACAGTCACAAAGGGATGCTCTAGTCCACTTTTGGTCCTTGGGTGGTCTTTATGCTTATCCTCCTCTTCCCCTCATCTCCCAGTTTCTGAAGAAAGCACGACAGTTGAAGAGGAAAGTGATCCTCATTGCTCCTTATTGGCCTCGACAAGTCTGGTTTCCCTTCCTCTGGCCTCACCTCCTAGATCAACCGTGGATCCTCAATCCATCCCCAACGTTCATCTTCCATGCGCAGGGTCTGATTCACCCCAGTCTAACAACCCTGAAACTGACAGCTTGGTTTCTCCACTTCCAATGATTGCCAGGCATGAAAACCTTTTGTCCCCTGTGCGCAGTATTCTTATTGCATCTCATAAATCGTCCACCATACTAATATCTTAACAAATGGAAAAGGTCATCTCTGTGGGCAGCAAATAAACAATTACACTCCTTGTCAGCCCCAGTCTTGGTGGTATTGGATTACTTATCACATCTTTTCCACTCTGGGGTATCTGCCTCTACTATCTGTGTACATTTAGCTGCCATCTCAAATTTCCATATAGGTTTTCAAAATTCTTCACGTATGTCACACACACTCTGTAAGACTTTCTTGAAAGTGGTTATCCACCTAAAACCTCCCTTTAGAGAATCTGTACAACCTTGGGATTTGGCTTTGGTTCTGCAAGCTCTAACAGCTCCCCCCTTTGAACCTGCATCTTCATGTGATGTAAAATATCTCTCTTTGAAAAGTTTGTTTTTGATTGCAATCACATCGGCCTGGCGATTGTCAGAACTTCAGACCTTATGCATCAAACCTCCCTATCATATCTTCCATAAGGATAGAGTATCACTGAAAACTAATTCGACCTTTTTACCAAAAGTGGTGTCAGAGCGATCTATCAGCTAATCAATTGACCTTCCAATGTTCTTTCCTAACCAGTCTAACAAGGGAGAGTATTGCCTGCACTCCTTGGACATTCATAGGCAAATACGATTTTATCTGGACAGAACAAAATGTACCCGTAAATCAGACCAACTATTACTGGCTTTTTCTGGACCTAGAAGGGGTCATCCTGTATCAAAAGTTACATGGGCTTCATGGTTGAGAAATTATATTACCTTTATCTACAACAAAAACAGTCTCACCTTGCCTCATATAGTCAAAGCGCATTCTACAAGATCTATGGCAACTTCAGCAGCTTTCCATGCTAAGGCTTCCCTCAATGATATTTGCTCAGCTGCAACTTTGGCCAAAGCTCATACCTTTATTCTTCATTACAAATTGGACTTGGCCTCCAGAGGTAGAGCTTCCTTTGGCTCCATAGTGCTCCGGAATGTCCTTCCATGAGGGCCACCCAGGACTACAGGTAGCTGGGGGCTCTGTCCCATCAGTAAGGAATGAGGGAAGATTAACAACATCAGATAAATAAGTTATGTCTTACCATAATGTCAAAGGAAAAAACTTCAAAGACCAATTCACGTAAGGTTCAAGCAAGGCACCCTTTATTAACTTGCAGCAAGGAGACAAAGCATGCTGGCATAATGGTTTATCTGAACATTAATAATTAGTATAGCATTTTTATACAGTTCTTTCCATGTCACACAGAAATGTTACTTCTATTGCTGACATAGTTAGACACAGCTTTCTGTATTGTTCTACAGAAAATGTTACTAGACTAATTGCTGACTAGTTGAGAATAACTGCTGATTTACAAAACATCTGAGAAAAACAACCTGGCCTTGAAGGTTATTTTAGCCCACCACAAACTTTCAATTCTTTAATTGTGCAGTTCTAATATATGTGTTACATTTTGCATAGATTCAAGATACATTTCTAGCTTAGGTACAAGTAATGCTGACTACGGTTTATACTTTCAAGCATCCATTGTGTTCTTTATCAAAGCTTCTAGCAGCTGTGTACTTTCTCATGGCATAAGCAGAACATCAATAACTCTTTGTTAAGTCTCATGACACTAGTAGAAATGAAACACTTATTATTTTCATGACCTTAGCAGAAATCAAATGCTTCTTGTTAAGTTTCTAATAGCTGTGCAGATTCATGCAGTGTGAACAGAATAAATGTATTAACCCTTTAAAATCTCGAATGCACTAAGCATGCATATTACTAATACATATTTTTCTAACATAACGTTCCATCTGTGTTGTTGATCTTCGTTCATTCATTACTTCCCACCCTCCGTCCCCCATCCGGAGGTTCTTGGTTGATCTCATGTACTCCTTTATTGTATGTCTGTTATGATCAGAGGTCGCCTCTACTTTTGTCTATCAACTTGCAAACTCGATCTGAGGTAAAAGGGAGCAGAGCATTCTGGGTAGGACCTTGGCTCGAGAGTTTTTGGCTGACGCGAGCTTGATATGGCCGGCTCGGTTCCAAGGATGGAACCGAAAAACCATCAGTAATGAATAAACGAAGATCAACAACACAGATGGAACATTATGGTAAGACATAACTTATTTTTCTTCACTTATTGTCCTCATATTTAATATCCTAGGTGCATTGGGAATAGTAGTAAATATAATTGACCCAGAGCCTGTGAAAAGACAAGTCTGCTTGTGTATGCATTTTGATAGACACACTTACCAGTGAAACACCATCATGGAATGGTGAGTTAAAGCAAAAGGAAATGTGCATATCTGTAGAGCCACATAAAAGACAACTTCTGCAGAGCCCTGACCAATGGCCAAAACAAAAGCCAAACTAGACTAAGGATAAGTCTGAGACATTGGACAGGTTGCAGCTAGAAAGTTGCCACCATTCCAGACACAATATACGATTCTATTCAAAAGCTGAACCTTCTAATACACAAGACATTAGTGAATGTGAAAAACAGAGTATTTTTGGATAAAGGTAATATTTAAATAAGTACATCAAGACAAGCTATTACATTGCAGGAATTTCAACATTTAAAGTGCATTTTGTGCTCACAGTAATATCCAAGTAAAAGGTTAAGATGTGTTGTTGTCAGTCTCGCCTTTATTCTCATATATGGGATCGGATCTGATCCATCGTGTCCGTCTTGGCCTTATGCAGAAGCTTGTGGCCTTCGACTAAGCTCTTGGGCATTCTACCCTTCCCAGAGTGCACCTCTCCATTACCTCAGATTTTGTTTTCCGCTTTATTGGAGATGTGGTCCTTCACTGGCTCTGGGATAAGGGAAAGTTTTTTGTGTAACATCTCTTAATTTCTCTATATTTTTCAAACTTTGCTTCTTTACTCTTCCTTTTTAGAGAGATAGTTAAAGTTTTTTTTTGTACCCTTCCGATATATTCTAACATCTGTTTTTTTTTATATCCAGCATTCTTTCCCCTGTTGTTTCTTTAGCTTAAAAAAATGTTTTTACTTCCTGGTTTAACTTTCTTATTGATTAGAGAGTTGTGTGTTCTTTTTCTGCCTTTCTGATATACATAGCTATCTGGATTTCTGTAGTTTGTTGTTGCTGTTATTGTCTGATTGCCTGTACTGTTTTTTTTTCCTTTCCCCCAGTCATGTCTGATTAAAAAATGCACTCATTGTGGTAAGAAAATGCCACTGAATGATTCACACACTGTGTGTTTATTGTTTAGGTTAGCTACACTTGCAGGAGTCCTGTAGCATCTGTCATGCCTTCAGTCAAAGAGCCCTATTGGAAAGGCACAACAAGCTCATGTTGAAAGGCATGATTCAAAGCCCCTTTGCTGAAACAATTTTGGGTAGCAAGGAATCTCCAAAATCAGGTTCTACTTCATCTTCTGACAAACTAAAGAAAAGATCTCCAGTGCTGACAAAACCTTCGGAGCTGTCAGAGAAGATTCCTAAGTTGTCTGCTCCATTGGTTGTTTCAGAGCAGTCCACTCTTGGATCCGGGAAGACTTTGGAGCATTCTGAGCTATCAGCTCTGATTCCTTCAGCTCCGACAGTTGGAGCTATACTGACATGGTCGCCATCTTTAGAAAGAGTATCCTCTTGGCTCCCATTGCCTATTTTTCATAAATCACTAACCCACTCCACCCGTTCAACCAGGAGTCAGTCTGATGAAAATGTGGATAGGCTGGTTAGCAGGCTGTTGAAGGCACCAACTTTAGCCAACTTATTGCTGGATCAGAGCCCAAGAGTTTCGGATCTAACAAAGTCACTCCCCTCTCCTGCTCCTTCTCTTCCTTCTCGGACTTATATCTTGGGTTTGTAGCAGGGAGACTCTGAAGCCCAGATAGTCCCTGTTGGATGAGAGACCTATTCTGTCTTCTGCTCCAACATTGACTCTGAGTTCCTGTGCTCTGTTGGAGCCATAGCTGTCTGCCTGGATCTGAGGGTAGGGATCCAGCCTCTTTTTCTTTGGATTGGACCTTGCCTCTTGGAGCTTTGGCGTGGTTGAGCTTGCCTCCTACCTTGATCTCGGATCTCCTCTCCTTGGATTGTGAGGGGCTATTGGCTTCATTAGTTTTTTCGTGAGCTCCGGGGAGTTCCTTGGATCACAGGTGAGGAACATTTGACACCATGAGGCAAGCTTTGACTGCTTCTCAGTCAAGGGGCACTATCTTCTCAGGACCACCCTTCCCACCCCGTACTGGTGCCTTCTGCCTCTCTGTCACTCCTTCCACAGGGACAGCAGGATCCCAAGCCTCAGGCTATCCCTAGAGAGACCCCCATCTGTTCCAAAACTTCTCCAGATTACCCCACTGAAGAAGTCCCTCAGAAGAGAACCTGCAAGAGGAAGCACTTAGACTCCCTGGTGGAGTCTGCCACCACAGATACTGACTTCAGTGAGGCTGAAGGGTGCCTGTGATCTCCTCCAAGGATTTTAATTTGGAGACATTCAAGAAATGTTAAAACAGAGAGATGGCTGGGAGTCCAACTCCCCTTCAGCAGAGGAGTCAATATACCTGAAGGTTTTCAGATCCTACCCTTCCACGTCTTGGGTGACCCCCCCCCCCCGATGAGCTTATCGAGTTAATATCTTGGAAGGCATGGGAGACCCCAGACACAATTGATCCTACTCCAAGGAGGCCAAATAATTCACTTCACCCCCTGACAAAAAAATTTCTTATTAAGGGAGTTGCGGTTGATGACATGGTCATGGCGGCAGCAACCAAGAAGGAACTTTCTGATACCAGTTCCACTATTCATCCTCCTAACAAAGATTCTAGGATGATGGATAGCTGTGGGAAGCGTGTATTTCTTCAGCAAGCTCTACTTTGCACTCGCTGAATTATTTGATACATTTTACTAGGCTGCAAAGGTATCTGCTGAAGGAACTTTTAGATACCCTACAAGAAGCTGTGGCTGATGAAGCTGCAGATAAAGTAGCATCTCAGCTCAGCACCATAAATTTGGTTGTTAACTCCTCCATGAGACTGATTTCTTATGTAGAGGATGGAATGAATAAAGCAGCAGGCTCGGGTATCTCTATTAGGAGGCAGGCATGGATGCGACTGCGATTTCGTGGAGCCCTTAAACGCTTCTGAACACCCCCTTTGATGGCTCATTTCTGTTTGGGCCCTAAGTGAAAGAAACGTTCACCAGTTGTGAACAAGAAGGCAAGACCTTGTCTGTTGTGCGAGTATGTTCTTCCCCTCTGACCAGACCTTATCCCAAAGGCCAAAAAAGGTAGTGGAAAAATGTGGTTCCGAAAATCTCAACAGTCTTTCCAGGACACACAGGGTGAAAGTTCCCTCAGAGGCAGAGGAGGGAACAATAATGGAAGATGCTGCCTGTGCATTGCAAAATCAGGGCCCTAGAGATTCCTTCTTTGCTAAGCCTTTTCAGCGCTTCTGAAAGGAGGCCCGATTACTCACCTCTGGAGGCAATCGGGGATCAGCTGTCTTTGCACCCACAGGCCTGCCTATACATTACAAATGACAAATGGGTGCTTCAAATAATATCCAGAGGTTATTTCATCCCCTTCATTCACCCCTTCCTCAAAACAAAAGAATACTGGACATACCACCCAGTCAGCGGGTTCAAGCAACCTGAGAAGTACAAATGTTGCTAAACAAGAGTGTCATCCAAGAAGGTCCCCTCTGACCAAGAAGGATTCGTGATTCTTTTCAGTGCCAAAGAAAACATGGGACTGGAGACCTTTTCTGGATCTCGGCAATCTAAACAAGTCGATCAAATAGAGCAAGTTTCGAATGGTCACTTTGTAGTCTATTCTTCCCTTTCTAGGAAAAGATGATTGGATGTGTTCGATAGACCTTCAAGATGCATACTACCATATAAAGATGGACAGATGCTCCAGAAGGCATTTGAGCTTCCAGCTGGGAGACAGTCATTACTAATTCAAGCTCTGCCCTTTGGTCTCACAACTGCTCCCAGAGTGTTCCCCAAATGCATGGCAGTGGCTGCAGCTCACTTGCGACATCAAGGATTCTGAGTTTTTCCAGGTCTAGACAACTGGTTCCTAACCGCAGCAACCAGACATCAACTCTTGAGGGCAACAGAAACTACTATAAACCTTTGCTCCCATCTAGGAATCACCATAAATTTTGAAAAATTTGCGCTAGAACTCAGTCAAACTCTGACTTTCATCGAAGCATATTTAGATACAACAAAGCAAAACAGAACAACAGCAGCAAACCATAGACCAACGCTTCCAATGAAAAGCATATAGCAGGCAAACCTCTCGTATAAATACGTGTAGATCCAATGAACAAAATCCAGATATAATGTGAACGTTTATTAAAACAGGTTAGCGCTTTCACCAATAATGGCTTCCTCAGACCTATGCATTCTACAAATCTCATCTTTGTTTAAATAGCGCTCATGGCGGGAATTCAAAATTCTTAAAGTGCAATTACATTTAATTTCAGATATTCAACAATTAAAACAGATAAATCATACAATTAGTTTAAAAACTCATCTAAAAGCACGTGTTTTAAAAACACATATAAAAATATATATAATAAATATATGTGTATATCTCTGATTATAGGTGTACCTATACTTATACAAATGTTCTCCCTATCTAAAATTACCTACGGATGTTCCTGGCTTTCAAGAATGGCTTAATGGGTACTACACCATTGAGACCTGGTTGAATATCAGATCTCAACTTTATTATCCAATTGGCTTCTCTGGTCTCAGTATAGTTTTTTATATCGCCCCCTCTATTGCCTGGCTTAATAGTTTCTAAAATGGAGAACTTAAAAGTATGCCTGGGTCCACTCTCCATAACATGTCTAGCAAGGGCATTCGTTTTCAAACCTATCCGAATATTATATACATGTTCCCTCATCCTGTCCCTGAGTGCCCTGTTGGTTTTGCCAACATAGAATGCTTGGCACTCAGAGCAGGATGCTAAATAAACCACATTGGAAGTAACTATTCTCCCAAAGACTTCTTTCCAGAGGGGGAGAGGGGTTCAACGGGCTCAACAGGACTATATACAGTTTCCAACGGTTATAAGAAGCTGTCCTTATTCGGATAAAGTGGTTCCTTTACAGAACTTTGATTATTTGAATACTGATATTGTGGACACTTGTGAAGGTGAGAAATATAATGTAATAAATATCTCTGATTTAAATATAACTGAGAGTGCCAAACAAGTTTTATATAAAGGCACTAAATTTGTACCTGTATGTTTCCCCTCTCTTGCTGATTTATCCTTGGAAATCAAGCAGTTTTGCAGAAAGCTGTTTTTGAGGGAATATTTTGCTGTTCAAACTTCATTTAAACATAAGTATGACTCCAATATTAATGCTCCATTGATTGATAATTTAAATAATGTTGATGAGAATGTGGCCTGTTTGGAAAATTTAGATGAGTCTTTGTTAAACCTCACATTACATGAAAATGATTTAGTGGATATATATGCACAAGATGATGTGTGTGATGATGGGGGGGGTTTTACTTTCAACACTGGGTATGGTAGACTAACTGTTCCCCATCTACACTGCCAGAGTGAATTCATGCCACCTAGAAGGAATATAGTCATTAGTGTATTTGAGAAAACACTATTAAATACTTTGGGAGAAGAACATGCAAAGTTTTGTGGTCAGGAAAGAAAATATAATTTGAAAAGAGATGAATGGAAAGCTTTATGTGATTTAAAGGGCATGAATAGAAAGTATGTATTCACTCAGGCAGATAAGGGAGGGAACTGGGTAGTTCTTTCTAGGGACAAATACAATTCCATGGCCTTGGAACTTTTGAATGGTGACAATATTTATTTTGAGTTACCCCTAAACCCAATGAAAGAATACAACATGTTATTGTTGGAAATATTGGAAAGGGGTGAGCGGCTGGGCTTTTTATCCCCAGGGGATGTTAAAAGGTTACATATTAAGAATCCACGAGTGGCTAGATTTTTTACCATCCCTAAGATACACAAAAATCTCATGGATCCACCCGGACGCCCCATAGTTTCAGGGAAAGGAGGATACCTACAGAATGTAGGAATATTTTTGGATTCCCTTTTAAAGGGATATCTTGAGAGGGTACAATCTCATGTTAAGAATAGTGAAGAGGTGTGTTTCAAGGTTTGTAATATAGCATGGGATGAAGGTTTCTATTGGGCTAGTATAGACGTTAAATCTTTATATACTAGCATTAATAAGTTGCATGGTCTAAAGGCAGTGGAGAAAATGCTAGGGGATGGACCTAGAACATTTTTTATCATCAGTCTGTTGGATTTCTGTCTCACGCACAATTGTTTTGAGTTTGAGGGAAAATATTTTTTGCAAAAAGAGGGTACGGCTATGGGGGCAGCTTTTGCGCCCTCATATGCAATATTGTTTATGGCCCATTTTGAGAATAGCTATATTTATCCCTCTTTCTTTTATAAAAGTAAGGTAGTCAAATACATGAGATTTATTGACGACCTTTTATTTTTGTGCAGTGGTGTACCAAAAGAGTTTGAAAATTTTGTTTCAGAGTTGAAGCAAAATAATTGGGGTTTGGATTTTACCTACAACATAGGGGGAAGATCTATCCATTATTTGGACGTAGAAATTTATGTGAGTCAGGAAAATATAATTCATTACAAACCACACTACAAGAAGACTGCAGCAGAGAATTTTCTCCATGCTTCTAGCATGCATAGTGATTCCTTGATTGAATCTCTCCCATTTGGTGAATTTAAAAGAATAGGAAGACACATTTCAGAAAAAAACTTGATTTCAGTAGAATTTGACAAAGTGGAAGGAAAGTTAATAGAGAGAGGGTATTCTGTCATGAGTATTAAAAAAGCTAGGAGAAGGGTGGAAAATGAGTTGGGCATTACCAGAAAGTCCAGCAACAGAGTGAGATTTAGAGGGGTGGGACAATTTGAAGATCGTGACACTCATTGTAAAAATAACAGTGGATCTAGGGAATCCAATGAAAAAATATTCTTTGTAACCAGATTTTCCCATTTTTCTCAAACCTTAAAAGGACTAGTGGATAGATTTTGGCCAATTATTTGTGAAGATGAGAAAATTGGAAAGCTTTTTCCATCACGGGTGACTTTTTCATATAAAAGATATTTTAATCTCAGGGAAATTCTAAATTTCAGAAATAATGATAAAGAGTGTGAAGATGAGAGAAGGGGATCATTTAGGTGTGGAAAATGTAAAGTGTGTAAGTTGATTAGGAATTTGGATGGTTGTAAAATCAATGGGGTTAAATATAATGCCACGGAATTCTATAACTGCAACTCAGCTGGGGTTGTGTATATTATAGGATGTGGCTGTGAGAGACAGAATTGGTACGTAGGACAAACCACAAGAAGGGTTAAATTAAGGATTTTGGAACACCTGGGTGACATAAGGCACAGGAGAATGGAGAGCCCAGTGGGAAAGCATTTCTTTGACAATCATGGGGGGGTTCCAGATGGATTTGTTTTCAGTGTATTAGGTAGACCCAATGTAATTGGGAATGAGGCCATTTTTCGTGAAAAATTACTTTTGATGGAGTCAAGGTTCATTCTTAATTTGAAAACTATTTTTCCAAATGGGATGAACATGGAGGTGTAATATGTTAATGATATTTTTTCAGTACATAGGTCAGAAATAATGTTTACAGTAGTGTTAGTCTTTTTACATATTCTTCACATATTTCTTAATGTTTCTAAATATATTCAGGGAAATGGGTTTGCTTGCAAGGATAACATTGTGTGAATAATAGGTATATATCTCGTTGATAGTATTTATATTTATGTTCATATTATCAAAACTATTTTTGAAATGAATGTTATTTATTCTCTAGTTAATATGTTGCATAGAAATGTCAAATTTGTTTGCTTCAAGTAGTAATGAAACAATGGTAATAATTTAATAAAAGGATGGTGCATCAATTATCTAATTAAAGATTTGTATAAAAATGGGTGGAGCACTAAGTAAATTGTATTCCAGGAGAAGGCGAAGGCCGAGGTACCAGAATTAAAAAATCATTATTGCAGCAGTTGGTGTTCTCCTTTTTGTATTCCACATTGGAAGTAAGGCAGCTACCATGAGCCCTAAAGGTATACTCCTTCTGGGTAATGGGATGAATGAACGTGTTGGGAAGTAAGGCAGCTACCATGAGCCCTAAAGGTATGGGTTTATTTAGCATCCTGCTCTGAGTGCCAAGCATTCTATGTTGGCAAAACTAAAAGCCGAAAAGAAGAGAGAGTACTTGTCACAATTTTTATGTAGGCAAAACTGTAAGGAGTTTATATAAACGGATTTATGAACATCACTTTGCTATCAGAAATAAAGATGTTAACAATGCATTAGCTAAGCATGCTATGGAATGTTCTGATTTTAAGAAATGTGTGTTTTTTGTATTAGACAGTATTAATATGATACCTTTTGTCTGTGATTTTAATACTGCCTTAGAGATTAAGGTGCTTAGATGGCAAATATTTCTAAATGCTGATGTTTCTCCAGGTTTAAATGAGACTTTAAATGTCAAATGTCTTTTAAATAGCAGAAACCACTATTAAATATTGGTTTCTATGTTGTGCCTTGTAATGCTTTGTTATTTATGGGATAATTAACCAATTTTTTAATTATATGGTTAATTTATTTGTATTTAAATTGAGAATGTTGGTTGCATTGCTGTTAGTGTTCTTAAGAAGTTTGTGTGATTAAGCACCTTTGGGCTTGAAAAAGTACAACTTGAAAGGTTTGGGCGGCGCAGTGGTGCAGCAGTTAACATTGTCACCTCACAGCAAGAGGTTCACCGGTTCGATTCTCGGCTGGGATGCCTTCTGTGTGGAGTTTGCATGTTCTCCCTGTGTTCGCGTGGGTTTCCTCCGGGTACTCCGGTTTCCTCCCACATTCCAAAGACATGCATCTGGAGCATTTCTCCCCGGGCCTCAGCTGAAAACAGGCTCTGTGGAACCTAGTCGGACTTTCCCGGTCAACAAATGATTAATAAATAATAATAATAATAAATGAAAGCGAATGAAAGTGCTAAACTTTCTTTTGTTGGTGTGAGCAGTCGTTTATTTGTTCTCACTTCACATATTTTTATTTCATTTATTTAGTTTTCGTGCAGTTGTGGTGTTTTAATATTTTACTTTCTTCACATAAGTCTTCCACACACAAACTTTCAGAAGCAAGTGGAAAAGGATTGTAGTGTGGGCCACAGACAATAATGTTGATATCTTTACTGCCCCGCTGCACTGCATTCTGGATTTTCTAGTGAAACTTTTTAAGAAGGTGCTGCAGCAGCCACCGTAAGAGTTCAACTAGCTGCCATTCTCAGTTATCATCTAGGAGAGAATGGCCCTTCTGTCATGTCACTTAAGCTTTGTAAGACCTTTTTGAAAGGTATTTTGTTGTAAAAACCACCTTATAAAAGTCCTCCTCCTCCTCCTTGGGATTTGAATTTTGTATTATCTCGTATTATTCATTCACCATTCGGTGATGGTGCTGCGGTAGCGTTGTCGCCTCACAGTTAGACGTTGCCCATTCGATTCTCAGTTAGAACATCTTCTGTGTCGACATTTGTGAATGGGCGTTCCTTCGTTGATGGTTGTGTGTTAGGCCCGGCAAGCCAGCACGTAAAAATCTACTGCCAATCATTAGCGGACCGGAGTTCCGCTGTGGCGACCCCTAACCGGGAAAAGCCGAAAGACACAAACATTCATTTACCATTCGAACCTTCAGGAAATTGTGATTTAAAATTCTTGACTTGGAAAATAATTTTTCTGATGGCTATTACTTCAACAAGAAGGATATCTGAATTACAAGCATTATCTATAAAGCCTCTTTATTTGCTTTTTCATAAAGACAGAGTTTCATTGTGAACTAACCCTTCCTTTCTGCCCAAAATAGTTTCTGAGACTAATTTCAACCAATCTGTTGAACTGCCAGTTTTTTTCGCAATTTTCCAAAACAAAGGAGAATAACTGTTAAACTTATTAGATGCTCACAGACAATTGCCTTTTTACTTGCACAGAACAAAGGATTTCAGGAAAACGGATCAGTTGTTTGTTTCTTTTTCTGAAACAAGAAAATGCTTACCAGTTTCCAAAGTTACCTTGGCAACTTGGCTTTCTGATTGTGTCACTTTAATTTATAAAATCCAAAAATAAACAGTTGCTTAAACCAGTTAAAGCACATTCTATCAGAGCTGTGGCTACTTCTTCAGCTTTTCTGGTCAGAGAATCTTTAGACAATATTTGCGCAGCAGCCACATGGTTAATCCCCCATACTTTTATTACTCGTTACAAAGTGGATTTGGCCTCCAGGGGTAGAGCTTCTTTTGGATCAATAGTTCTGAGGAATATTCTCCCATGAGTCACCCAGGATTCAGGTTGTTAGGGACGCTGTCCCATATGTGATAATAAAGGCGAGATTGACAACAACACATAAAGAAGTTACGTACTTACCATAACGTTCCATGTGTGTTGTCCATCTTTGCCTTTATTCTCACAACCCGTCCACCAGCTCCCTTCCTAGACTCCTGGAAGAATGGGTAACAATAAAAATACCTTCAAAGACTCCTTGCCACTTGAGATGTTTCTTTGAGTTGTTGTTGAAGACTACTACTTTTGTCTTCTATATAACTACGGACTGTTTTATTGGGCAAACAAGATCTGACTTAATGGAGAGGTGCATTTTGGGAAGGGTAGAATGCCCAAGAGCTTAGTTGGAGGCCACGAGCTTCTGCATAAGGCTGAGATGGAGCGGATGGATCAGATCTGACCCCATATGTGAGAATAAAGGCGAAGATGGACAACACACATGGAGTGTTATGATAAGTACATAACTTCTTTTTTATGCTGATCAAAACATTCTAGGATTGACTTCTGGCTAGCTAGCAGATCCTATTCATTTAGTCTGACTAATCTGACATATAGGTCCTCAGGACAGCTGGTCGGATCCAGCCTGGCAACATCAGTGCCCCTACCTTGAGCCCCTTAAGAATTTTCCCTCTCATAATTTATCTGTCCCCAATTTACCTCCAGTCTCATTTGCTGCCTTTGCAGCCAGATGCATTTGCCTGTGCAGCTATGTGCTCAACCTCTTCTTTTCAAATTTTAAGTAGTATTTTCTTCCAAAGCTAGTTGCTGATAGTCTAGTGGTAATTTTAGAGCTCTTAAGGTTATACAGCATTTTCCTTAAAAAAATAAAAAACAGTGTTATAAGAGCCACGATATTCCCACCTTTATCAGTGCCTTTCCCTATTAGGACTTCAAAAGATATACATTTGGTGATTTTTGAGGTTTTCTCAAACATTGTGTTAGTAGTTGTGTGTTATTAGAGTGAGAATGAAGATATCATCAGAGTAGTGTTTGCTAACTAGTGTAGTGGTTCAACATTATTGTGACTGTGTGGGTTTGTTTTTTTTTGTACATACATTAGGTGTGGTGAGTGCCTGTTTTGTTTCTCAATTTGGCGTGTACACTTGAGTTTACAGCCCTCCTCTGGAACAGATGCCCTTGGAGCCTGTTATTTTACATGACTACCCTACGAATTGCCAGTAGACAGGTCTGAGGCAGAGCCCCATCCCAGCCTTTCATTGGTGATTTCAAACAGATACTTCAGGTCCTACAGGAGTGCTTCTGTAACAGATTTGTACCACTTGATGGAGAAGATTTTAAGGACACAGTTAGAGATGGAAGTCATTTCATTTCTTTCAGCTCTGAAGGTGGCCAGATCCACCCACTTTGCCCCATTATAGTTCCTTCACTGGTCGTCCTCTTCTCTGATGCCTTCAGATCTGTCTCTTACCTTAGAACCTGTGCCCTTAGCACATATTCCTACTCCAGTTTCTGTACCAAGTTGTATGGATTTAACTCTCTCAGAGCCACCCTTGTTGGAACAAGACAGTCTCAGGACCAAGGAGTTAACCCGGTAACCTGAATGCCAGCTTCAGGATTATTGGTTCTATCTAACAAAGGATCCTTCTGGCACAGTTCCACCCCAGTACGCTTTCTCTCTCAGTGTCTCTCACTGTCTTTGTCATGCATGCTTCTCTTTTAGTGCCCACAGGTCAGAGCCAGGCTATGAGCCTCACTCCGCCTCTTCAGCAGCAGCTTAGGTCCTTTGAGCAGTCAGACGACTCACCCCCTGACATTCAGATAATAAGGCTTGCAAAAAAATCACCTAGATTCCCCTTTGGATTCTCTCACTACGGATGTCAACTCAAGGGATCGAGAGGGTTACCCACATCCCCTTTTGAACGACTCCTCTTTTGGTGAAATTTTAGAGTTAATGTGCCAGAGAGGAGTGTAGCCCGGACATCCCTCCTCTGAGGGCAAGATGGTTCTTATGGAGGCTTTTGGCTGGACACTATCTACATCTTGGGTGGTACCTCCTACAGACAAATTAATTGGTGTTGCAGTCAGGAGGTTGTGACAGAAGCTAGACAACTGTGAAGCATTCCCTAGAAAAACTGATAAGATTCTTCACCCTCCAAAGTATAAACCATATTGGTCCAAAACCCTGACCTTGATTCTGTCATTAAGATGGCAGCCGCAAAAGGAGAGCCCAAGTCTTCCATTCACCCATCCAGTAAGGAGTCCATGGCAATGGATACACTAGGGAAGTGCTGTATGCTTTGGGCACCTTTGCACCAAGTGCTTTAAACTGTGCCACACACACAAACAGGAACTAGTTCAATATACTTTATCTACTCTGAAGAACCTTCTTATAGCAGACAGTAGTGAACAGCTTGAGACAACATTATCTCCTATCCCCCACATAACTAACCTCTTCATGCACCTGATGCATAATGTGGCAGATGGAGTGGCAAGGGCAGTCAGGTCGTGCATACCGATGAGACTCCATTCATGATTGTTCCTGTGTGACTGCGGACAACTTCAAGGTATCCTTCACTAATGTGCTCTTTAATAGATCATCCCTATTTGGTTCTTCAGTTAATGAAAGAACGCAGAAATGCAAACAAGACTGAAAGACTCTTTCCTATGTCTGATTAAAATTTGAGACCCCACAGAGATCATATACTAAGAATTAAAAAGTGCTTCAATCTCAGTGCTTCAGGAAGTATAAGCGTCAACAGTTTTATTCACTTCTTTACAGGGGAAGCTGCAGCAAATGTGACTTGCCCAAAAGCAGAGGAGGACTGCAAAACCAGGTGTACCACAGTCCCTTTTCAGATCGTAAGGAAAAGTATCCCTGTTGGTCTGTTTGACTGCTTCTGTCTGGAGGCAGTCAGGGGAAATGGTAGTGTCTGAAACAGAGATAAACTTGCTTCTGGAAGAAAGAACAATCCAAGAGGTTCCACCAAACCAGACAAGGTTTTGCTTCTATTTAAAACTGTTTTTATTTCCCAAGAAAACTGAGGTTCTTAGGCCAGTCTTGGACCTAGATCTCCTAAACGGCTATATTTAAAAGACCTGCTTCCAGATTGTCATTATGCAGTCAATTCAACCCTGTCTCAAGGCAAACAATTCAATGTGCTTCATAATCTCCATGATGCCTACCTTTACAGAACGATTGCTCAGGAATCAATGAAGCACCTGTACTTCTGCAAAGGAGCCAGTCATTATCAGTTCAGGGTCCTGCCATTTAGACTCACTGCAGCCCCCCCCCCCCCCCCAGGGTGTTTATTAAATTCATGACAGCCATAGCAGTGCACATATGACTTATGGGATATAAAATCTTTCCATCCCTGGACAATTGGCTTTTAGCTGCCCTCTCAGTGGAGTCACTAATTAAAGCCAAGAAGTTACCTCCTCAATCTTTGTCTTACTGGGCATGACGATCTTCAGAAGTTCTGCTTGGCACCCCGTCTCAGATTCTAACATTTTTTGTAGGATGCAAGCTAGACACTAACCAATACAAAATTTCTGTAAAGCAAGAAAGACTTCAGACCTTGAGAGCGGCCATCCAGTCACTTCTGCTGTCCACTGCTCCTTCTGCAGCTTTGGTTCCAAGACCTGACAGGCATCTTGTGAGAGAGAGAGAGACATTAAGACACCTCCTGTTTTCAAGCAAAGGAAGTAAATTGCTGTGTCTTTTGTGAAAAATTTGTTTATGTGAATGTAAAAGTGCCTCTGAACATCTAAGGTATGCAAAATGTACACCTTTGTTTGAACAGTTGGAAAAAAAACAGCCACATTTAGTGTGCCTTTGGTTTATCTGGCAATGGTTTGTTCTGGTTAGCATAAGTGAGACTGAAAAGAATTACGTTCTTCAAATTTTGGTTTTATGCAGCAGGAAAAGTTACCAGTTATTATTTAAAAGACATGAGAAGTAAGCTGGATGAAATAAAGGGGAACAAAGGAAAATAGAATTAAGGAGGTCCCAAAGAGGTAGTGAGGAAAATTAGTATATTATTAAGGGAATTGGCACACGCATCATTCACCTGATTTAGGCTTAGTTGTTTGTAGATGTATTATGTACTTAGAATAGATATACTGCTGTAAATTCAAGGTTTATGGTATAAATATAGGACGATATATGTGTATATATATTTTTTCTTTTTCTGACCTCTGCTATAATTTCTGGGGTTATGATTTTTTTTTAAATCTTGGAGGTTGAGGAATATACACATGGTCTACCCAAAAAAAAAAGAACTGTGAATGAATACCTTTGATAATAAGTAGCTTTATTCAGGAAGAAAAGTAAATAACCCAAGTTGTGTGTTGATAAAGCACAGCAGCCAGATTTTGGTGTATCATAAAGAAGATATTCTGCCTGTATTTTTTTCCTACCCTAAGGCATGCCATCAGCTGCCACCAGTTCGTCTCCTCATTCACCAGGTCTCTTAGTCTCGACTGGCCTCAAACTGACACCCAGGGTTATTGAGGAGATGAGATGAACTGGGGCAGTGTTATACTGCTGCTGGGGAATGTGCCCTAACTCCTGATACCCCATGGCAACTTTAGAAGATTCGTAGTGACTACCTTCGGGATGTGCAGGTTTGCCTAAGCTCATGCGCAACCCCCTGACTAAGCTTCACACAGCTTATGCAGCTCATAGCTCAGTAGGTTTGTAGTACTGCTTTATTGCCAGGAACCAGGATGAGTGAGCCTACACTGGCTTCTCACTCCATTTATTCCTCTGTAGCCCCTCCAGTGCCCGTGCCACTAATCAAACGTATTTTGTCAGGTACTGTAAGGACTTTATGCCACTGCATCACAGGGCACATTCAAGCAGCATCTTTATTTAGCATCATAAAACCAGTTACCCAAATTATTCTTGGATTGTTTTTAAATAAGATTTGCCCTAAACATGAATACTGAGTCATCGTGTACTGTTAAGCAAACTAATGTGAAAGAAAAGTTCTAGAAGGAATTAAGAATTGACATTTACCAAATGTGCTTCGGTATTTAAAAAAATATATGATTAATTTGGCATCTGGCATGTTATGTGTTTTAAATAATATTTTATTACTTGATATTCCGTCTTTGAGAAACAACAGTTGATAAGATTATTTAATTTCAATATAGTAAAAGAAGGCAAAGACAGGGTTGCACAACTGCTACCCTTTGTTTAAATATGTACTTTTGTACACAAGATGGGGAATTTGCTGGACATTGTTGAACAGATTTTAAACATCTTTTTAATATTTATTTTTCTAATTGAGTGTAATAGCTAGGTTATTTATTATTTATTAACCGGATAATTCTAAATGACAGGCATCCTTGAATATGTAAATGAATGTACAGTACAAGTTCTGATACACCACTAAGTACGACATACTCATGAGACATGCAGTTCATGTACTAGCTCCTTGTTGATATGGGAGCACGCATGTAAGGAACTTGCTGTTTACAAGGGAAAGTGAGGGAAAAAACTGCCATATCATTTCATCTGCCTGGTTATAAAAAGAGCACGACAAGAACCCTTGGGACTTTTTGTTTTGATAAGTAGTAAAGACTCCACTTGTAAATAGTCTAGTTACAAAGTAGTAGATTGGATTTGAAATGTGCTTATAAAAATTCGTCTGCTTCCTGTTTAGAGTTGATTCTGTTAGAAATTTAATTCAAATTACCTCAGAGAGAGAGTCCATCATCTATACCTAACTGCTTGCTATTAGAAGTCACTTATGATTTTATTTTATTTTTTTTATTTTATTTAACATTTGTTGACCGGGAATGTCCGACTAGGTTCCACAGAGCCTGTTTTCAGCGGAGGCCTGGGGAGAAATGCTCCAGATCATGATAAATTGCCTGTTGTTTTATTGGTAAACATTGGAGAAATGTACCAAAGATGAATCATACTTTTCATTACATCTGACTTGGTATTTTTTCCTAATTGATTTATTACATAGGTATGCACTGCATATGGCACACACACATGCACTAATTGTTCTGAGTGAAATTTTCTGAACAATACATTTTGTCTTTCTATTTTTTTTTCCCTCTTCCTTACTCCTAGATGTGATTTGTGGGAACTGTTACTTACTAGCTTTGAACATTAAACCCTGGTTATAACTTTTAATACTTAATTAGTACTGCAGGGCAAACCAGGAGTTAGCTTTGAGTGACTTGCATTGAGGACATAGGTCTTTTACAGTATCGTGTTGCTGTCTTGTATAGGCTAGAGTGCAGCATTCGTACCCCACATGTGTATGTGTGTGCTTTTAGGGAGAGGGCTGATGTTAACATATCATTGGTAGGAATGTCTGTGCATGCCCACCCTTGGGGGAAAAGATGGAGCATATAAAAAAAATCCTGAGGTTAGAAGCCGAAGATTCAGGTCTGAATACCACCTTCTCCTCTCCCACCAAGGACTCATAATTTCTCTGCTAACTAATATTAGCAGCACTGATCTAGGGGGAGAGCTAGATGGTCTGCAGTGGGTTTAGGGGAGTAGGAGAGGCATCATCAATTCTCAGTAGTCATTTTGGCCAAGGGGACCAACAATATATGTAAACAATTAACAGGAGTTTATTTCCATTTTGCTTATGCTTATTTCTCATTATAAGTTGTTTCAGTAAGTGTATTTCTAAATCAGGGTTAGTACTTCTCTTTTTTTCTTCTGTCATTGGTAACTGTGGTATTACCCAAATAATCTGTAGTTTTTCTTCTAGCAAGCCGTCATGCTTCTTTCACAACATGTCTGTTATATGTAGATCTTTGCCAGGCCTATATTTCAGACCACACTTATTTTATATATTTGACATTTGTTAATCGGATTAGTCCAACTGAGCTAGAAGCCCATTTTCAGTGGAGACCCAAGGAGAAGAGCTCCAGAAAGTTACATACAAAACTTAATTGAACAAAGATAAATATAATTTAAATTATACAATATAGTAAAAATAAAAAGTATCACATGGAATATACACAAAAAATTAAGTAATTGATATATTTTGCATTCTAAGACGTGCTTTGTACAAATGTTCTGAATATGTTTTGCAATACTTTATGGCTTGTTCTTGCCTGACTTGCTTTGCCATAGACCTGTTTGTGTCACTTTTACTGTTGCAAGCTGTTTAATTTGGATCCGAGCATATCACCTTTGCATATCTGTAAACGCTGTTGACCCAAAAGGAACTGGTCTTTTTCCTTGTAGTATCACAACTCCTGCACCATTATAACAGGCATCGACTTGCAATGCATCTGTGTTATTCGTGTCATATTTTAATGTTAATTTTTCTGTAGCTAATTGAAAATTCTCAAAACTTTTTTTTTTTCTATTTGTAGGTCTGTTCATAGGCTGTAGTTTGCTGTAACAGTTTTCTTAGAGGCATACTAACTCGGATATAGTAGATAACTAAGTTTATGGGTTATCAGTTATTGCAAGTAATCTCTCTAGTGTCTTCTTATCTTTGACATTTACAGAGTTGTGCTTTTGTATGTCACATTAGACCATTTGATGTTAGAAGTTGGCTTGTATAGTTCAGGCTTGTCACTTTTGCACTTACTTAATTTGAAATTACACTGTTCTAACCTATTCCATGGCTGTTTCAGTCTCTTAACATGCTCTTTTTTTGTGTGTTGATCACCCATAGTATTTACAGCACTTTGCAATCCTTTAGCTACTTACGTTAATAATCCATTGGACGTCTAATGCTGAAATAATAGAAGTACAGTGAACCTTTACTGTCTTAATAGTGTATCACTGTGAAGCTTTTGTAAATAATTTAGATGCCATAATCCCCCTGGTTTGCAAATAATAGTGAAAATAACTTTGCATTTAGTATTAAGATCAGTTATGAAATCTAAGCACTGAGAATGCTCTCTTTTAATCACTTTATTCTAGACTTGCAGATCAGTAAAATGTGCACAAGTTGTCTTGCTTTGTCATAGTAGCCATACGTTCACTCATATTTTTGGTCTAATTGCTTCTTAATGACACACAATCTTTTCATTTACTTCATCTCCTCCTCATTTTTCCTGAGAGCTGCTAATACTTCCCTTGGCTAGTATATGACTGACATAACATCAGGATTTATTTGAATATGAGACTTTGCTGGAAAATCTTATAATCATGTAAATCGCCAGTCATAAAGGATATTTTTCTCAGTAATTTTTATGTCTCTGCAACTGTGCCTGTGCACGCACATTCATACACTTTTTTATTGGAGTTGTATTACTATTTCAAGCTTCTCCCAATACAGATTTAACCAGTCTGTTAGACAGTCCCCTCCCCCACACTACTGCAGAGGTGTTAAAACTGCACTGACAGACCCTTGCAGAATCAATTCCTCTTGGACTGCAAAAGAAAACCCTGAACAAAGGCCTGAAATTTAGTTACTTTTCTGGCTGTAGCTGGATAACTTCTAAGTATAGTGTAAAACAAGGTCTGAGCCAAACGTAAAGGATGGTGATTACAGACAGAAAAGGAGCACCCCCTTTACAGAAGGTAAAGAGAATAACAGTGATTCACACAAATCCCATTATATGTCAATGGCATGGGAATTCAGTTACTTCCTGATGTCTGGCATGAGTCATACAAAGCATTATGGGAAAGAGAAAGGGTTGATGGAGAACAAGATCACATTGATACATCAAGCCCCATTGGCAGCCATGTTGTGGAAAACAGGCTAAAATTACAAATAAAGCACTTAGAGTGATTTTGAGGTGTTAACATAGGTCAGGAAACAAACATAGAGTGAAAAAAAACTGATTTTTTTTTTTAGGTCTAGGTCGGAGTTTTCCTTTACGCATCTTTAGCAAAGAGGGGAAACTCTAGCTGTCCGAATTTAACATTGTATTGGATTCTAAATATGCTCACTATTTCTCTTTTAAAAGTACTTTCTACCATTTGTTTTTTTGCTTAATTCAATTATTTTGCTTGATTTGTTTATACTGTGATACAGTGTTATATTCCTGTATTCCAAAAGAGTCCTTGATAGTATGCTTTGCACTGGTACAGTGTTTGTCAGGTTTCTACTGGCTGCACATCTAAGATGTATCCCTTCTTTGTGCTTTGGTGTAGACAGAGATCTATATGACTCATAAATTGCACTCCTTTACCCACTGCCACTCATTGATTATTGTACTACTGAACCTCCACCCCTAGCAGTATGGCAGTCCTGTCTTAACCATAGCATATTTGGATGTAGTTGTATTTTTCTGATTCAAATCTAGTTCATTCTCTAACACATTTATGAAGTTCATTAAGAAATCACTGTTACCCTATGATCTTCTTTTTGTTACATGCTTTAATTTTTGTACTGTTCTCATTCTTTCCTGATTGTACATGCTATGATTTTTTAAATCACTAAGGTAGAATGTAGATAATATTAACCCCAAAGGAAGGGCCCTGTGGAATGCCCTTTTAATGTTCATCCATTTAATGACCTTTTTCTTTTATCTTTACCATTGTAAGTCTCCCTCTCAGCCAGTCTGTGATCCAGTTTATAACAAGTAGGCCAGCTTTCCACTTAGTCACTGGTCTGCTGTGTCAGAATCTTACTGAAATCCAAAATAGCTACATTCATCTGTAGTGTAATGACAGTAGGTACTCCTTTTCATATGATATGTATAGCTTTTTGAAGAGGTCATTTTGTAGTCTATTAGGTATTATTTCCGGCAACGTATTCCATCATACTTCACTGATAAGACTGATGGACCTGTAATTGTTTGCATTCACCTTATTTCTTAATTTTGCCTTTTTATTTGGATCATATTTTATCTTGCACACATCCATTTCATCGCTTAATTCTTTAAATCTGATGTTGTCGTTTTTGTCTTTTCCTCAACTGATGGGTCTCTGATCCGACCTTGGAGCTGACTTCAGCCACTTCTAAAGGCTATGGTCCATAGCTCATGCTCTTTCCCTTACCCATAATCCTCCTGTTTAGCTTGAATTACCTTAGATCTCGTTTGCTGCTTCAGCAAATGGATGTCTACTGTAGCTTGAGCATTAGTGGATCGGATGAGTGCTTTCTTTTTTGAGAATTTTGATTGCTTTTTAAGCTATTCTATTTTACTCTTATTGCCCCTGTTTCTTCTTTTCAGCTTGTGTGTGTGTATATCTATATCTATATATGTGTATATATGTGTCCTAGTCAGACCATCGAAAGTATGGTTCATCGAACTGTGATTTCACGGACCCACTTTAGCAGAAGTGCATTTTATCGAAAATGCACTTTCGCTAAAGAAAAAAGCATGCTCTTTGCATGGTACGTTAGTTGTACATCGACGTTGATGTACAACTAAGCCAACTATTGCCAAGATTGTGCTACATTTGGGATGAGGGAATATTCCCTTCTTCCCACTGTAGTGCGATCTTGGAGTGAGAATACTAAAGTAGGAGGGGCATGAGGGGTGCAGCCCCCCCCCCACATGGGGGGGGTGCAGGGGGGCTTGCCCCCCAGCATAATAGTGTTTAGTGTGTTTTTTTTTTTTATTTACTTTTTATTTTTATTTTTCTGCGAAAGTGCATTTTTGATATAATGCACTTTTGCAGAAGTGAGTTATCAGAAGTACGGTTCGATGAACCGTATTTTCAATAAAACAATGCAGACCCATCATATGTATACCTCTCCTGTTTCTTATTTCAGCTTGTGTGTGTGTGTGTGTGTGTGTGTGTGTGTGTGTGTGTGTGTGTGTGTGTGTGTGTATATATATATATATATATATATATATATATCTATATCTATACACACACACACACACACACACACACACACGGGTTAATTTCTTTCTGTCTTCTCTACTCTCATCACACTGAATTATGGCAATTCTCAGCTCTTTCCCATTCAAGTCCAGGAGTTTACTGGTGCTTGTCTGGATACAGTGACACAAATGACAATCTTACCAAAGCCAAGAATAAACACAGAGTCAAGCATCCCATATCCCCTCTCTTCCTTCCTTGACTGCAAGATTGGTATTACAACTCCTTGGATTTATGGCAGCTTCTTTAACTCTAGTGCCCTTAACAAGGTATTATATGCAGGCACTGGAATGGACACTTGCACCGCAGTGGTCAGTAAGACTGCAGCCACTGTCTACAGTGATATGGATTACAAAGATTTGCAGGGAACACATAGCCTCATGGATCTCCTCAGTAGAAGTTTGTCAGGGCCACCCTTTTATTCTTCCACTACCCACACCTACAATGGCTACTTAAGCCTCCCAGCTAGGGTGGGAGGGCATTACTTGGGAATGACAGTCCAAGGGACCTAGTCCCAGTTGGAGGTCAATTTTCACATCAATGTCCTGGAAATGAAAACAGTCCTATTAGCCCTGCAGGTATTTCAAGATGCTGTCTCTTCAGGGAAGGTTGCCATCCAGACAGACAATATGTTAGTAGTCTGGTACATCAACAAGCAGGGGAAACCAGATCCTACCCCCTATGTCAAGAGGCTGTGAGGGTTTGGCAGTGGGTGATCTCTTCTGTCCACTTTCTTTTGGCAGTGCATATCCCATGGAAGTCCAACGTACTAGCAGACAAACTGAGCAGGTCCATCTTACTCCCTCACTAGTGGTCTGTCATCCCTGTGGTGGCATAAATAATTTTACATTATTGGGGCCAGCCATGCTGCAGTCTCTTTGCTTCCCTTTCCATCTCCAAGTGCAACAGGTGCTTCACTGTGATCCCCCCAGAGAGGAAGTCACTGAGAGACATCGTAATTCACAATTGGACCTTGGACTCCTCTACGCATTTACTCCTACTCCCCTCATCACCGTATTCTTACAGAAAGCATCTCATCAGAAGAGCAAAGTAATCCTCATAATCCTGTTCTGGCCTCAACAAGTATGGTTTTCCTTCGTGTGGCCTCATCTACTGCAGCCCCCCCCCCTTGGGTGTTGGATCCAACCCAGGATCTCCTCTCTCATCCATCAGAGATGATTCCCCCTGACAGTCAGACCGTCAAATTGACCATATGGTTTCTCCTTTTCCAGTCATGACTAAGACAGTCCAGTTTTTCTTCTCCAGTTCGGCACATTCTCATATCCTCTCAGAAGGATACTGCTTGAAAAGTGTGTAAGACAAAATGGAAGTGATTCTGTCTTTGGTCTGTTGACAGACAGTTAGACCCCTTTTGAGCACCTATTCCAGCTTTCCTAGACTTTCTTGCTTTCATTATTAACAGTGGAGTTTTGTTATTCTACTATAAAGATCCAGCTTGCAGCCATCTTGAATTTTTATGAAGGAGATGGCCATTCATACCTGGCATTATTTAGATTATGCAAAGCCTTTCTCAAAGGTAATTTCTTACTCCAAACCCCTATTAAGGATCTTGCTCCTCTATGGGATTTAACTATACTTCTTCAAGCCTTGACCCCCCCCCCCCCTTTTGAACCAGCTGCCAAGGTGGACTTTAACATTTTTGTCTTGGAAAACTGTTTTTATTGTTGCAATCACATTGGCCAGATGAGTATTAGAACTACTGGCTCTCTCTTCTAAACCACCATACTTGATCTTTGACAAGGATAGGGTGTGTGTCAGTACTAAATCCTTCATTTGTACCTAAGGTGGCTTCAGAAATTGCTGTCCCTTCCTGTTTTCTTTCCAGATTTTTCCAACAAAGTAGAAGACATACTGCTCCTTTTGGTTATTCATAGACAGCTTAGATTATTTTTCCACAAAACAAAAGATTTCATAAAATCAGACCAGCTATTTGTTTCATTTTCCAAAGTCAAGCTGGCCAAATCATTTTAAAAGTGACTTTAGCCAAATAGTTCACCGATTGCATTTCTTTTGTCTGCAAGAAAAAGGGACTGAAACTTCTTAAACCTCATTCCACTAGATCTGTGGCCAGATCCTCCACTATCAGAGCTTCCATAGATGACATTTATGCAGCTACTACTTGGTCTAATACTCATACCTTCATTGCTTATTATAAATTAGACATTTCACCTAGAAATAGGGCAGTATTTGGCTCAGATTTACTCCAGAATATCCTTCCTTGAGGACCACCAAGGGGTTTCCCTAGTTGTGGGCTCTGCCCCAATGGTTATAGAAGAGACCAAAAAGACAACATCAGATGCAAACAGTTTTGTACTCACCATAACAATGTATCTTGTGTTTTCTGTTTTTGCCTTCTTCAGTCTCCCTCTCTCCAACTGTTTTCCTGTTTGGGAGGTTTTTATTCCCTGGTCTCCTAGTATGACCCGAGATTGTTATTACTTGCCTGATGATGAACTCCAGTCCTTTATTCCTCCTTTCTTTCCTTGCAGACTGTCAGGGATTTTATTGGTAATTATAATTTATTATTACTCACTTTTGTGACATGGACAGTAATATAGGCTGAATAGAGGATTGATCTGAGGTAATTCAGGCTAAATACAAAGATTATTGGAAAGAGGAGGAACTCAAGCTACGAAGTCAAGTCTTTAGACGTATCTGAAGTCAGATCCGAGGTGAAATCCGAGATCCATCGGTTGAGAAAGGACGAAAACAGACAAAGATTCATCATTATGGTAAGTAAATAACATTTGTTTATGCACATATAATTTCACATTCTGTACACACACCCATAGCATTTGATAAGGACAAGTCTAATTCTCAACAGTCTGCCCCTTGTATGACCATTTCATTTACCGTAGACAATTGTTCCTCTTACTACTAAGCAGTACAACTTCCAAGTTCACAGTATTTGGTTTGATTCTTCAGCTCTCTGTCATAACCTGCTATGGTTTGTGTAGGATTTTGTGCCCTTGTAAAAACAAATGGTGAAAAGTTTGCAAATTCCTTTCAAACACAGAGTCATACCTGTCAAGCTGTAGACATTGAAAAATCTGGTCAAAGGGTGTTGCAAAGTAGGTATATCTGGCAGAAAAAAATCTGGGCCACTGATCCTACTTCATGTGGGGCTGTGAGATACCACCATTTAAAAAAGGAAGTTTAAAAAATGATTTAGCAATTAATAACAGTAATGGACAGCACAAGATGCAAGTAAAATTGCACCAAGATTGCTAATCAGTGGAAATAGTTTTGTCGCTTATTATTCAGTTTCATAACTGAGAAAGCTACTTTGTAGTGGGAGATGTTGTACTGACAAAAGTCTTAATATATTAAGAAAAAAATAAATGTGCAAATGCTTATATGGTATTTTTAAAAATAAAATGATCCAATGACTCTTTCAGTTACAGCCTTGTTATTTGTTCCTAAACTGTCAGGGTCGAAGACTGTCAAGAAGTCAAAGAAATTCACTGTATGCACTTTATATGCTATGGTCTTTTAATTAATTTTTGAAAGAGGGCTATATGCTTCAGCTTAAATAGAAAATTAAAATGGTGCAAGTCAGCCAGCAAAGAAAATGGGAGTAATTTAAAAGCACGCCATCACTCAGAATTCAAAGTATCCATTTAAAGGCTGTGCTGTCTCCTTTATTCCATGTATAGGATGTGTACCAAAGGAAAAAGAGCAGCGTGGTTAGACATCTTGGGGAGTCACAGAAATTGGTAACCAGTTGCATCTGTCTGGAAGTTGGCATACTGGTGAAAAACTGATGTTTACACCTGATATACACATCTACAGGTCTGTGGCTTTGTGTGTGTGTCTGGCTGGCTGGATGTTAGATCATGATCTTATGGTAACACAGAAAGAAGATTTTAGTCTGGAGGGCTCTGTTCCCTCCCGTAATCCATTAATTATTCTAATGCCAGCATTGTAATGACCACCAATGAAACACTTCCATGAAATTCCTTGCTGAGAAATTCCTCATCAGTGAACTCTGTATATCTGTGCTTCAACCATCAGAACAGATTCAGCTGCACAGCTTTTATGCAACCACTGGGATCACAGTTTTTCTAATATATGACCTTTGGGAGTTATGTAATGTTAAAAGAAAAAGCTTGCGATGAATGTAATTCAGCCAAATACCATTTAGAAAGTTTGTGTTCAGTAGTCTGCTGCAGATCCCGTCCAATGTGATCCTTTACAAGTAGAACATAACCTGTTATACAAGGTGTCATAGCTGCAGGACAACCAGTTAAACTTCTGTATCACTGAACAAGTTCAATTCAGTGCTAGCAGTAAATATTTGTCTGTCTTAGACTATCTACAAAGCACAAACACACACACACAAACACACACATCACATCCTCTGGTTCTTTATTTACTTACACAGTCTACTTAATAGAAAAAAATAGATGAATTCAATTAAACTGTTGGAATAGCTTCTCCAAAGGTTGCTTTGTAATTATGGGCATAATGCAGAATGTTTATTTAAACTTTAATAGAAAGCCAGCATTTAGTTTATACTAATACTTTAAAGACAAAGATGAATGCTACTGTTTGCACATTGCTGAGAACCAGTGTTCCAGCAGAAGCCAAAGTAGCTACATAAGGCAGCATATTTATGAATCACTCTGCTATGTTTGTTTCCTTCACTCAGTGGATCTTGGTCGGAATTATTGCTATACCAGCAGAACAACCAGAACTTCTTCCAATTTACTGTACCACAATAAAAATACACTTTGTGAACTTCATTTTTGACCTTAAAAAGAAATAGTTCAATACAAACCTAACACTTATTTACAAACTACTTTATTTTATCTGTCTACACATATTGTTTGCTTCATTTACCTTTATTAAAGTGATGGTAGTTTCAGAAGTTTCAAACAGTAAAGTGACAAGTTGTAATGCAGACAAATCTAATATTCCACCACAACCCAGGGGGTTTCCACTTTCTAAAGCATCTCATTGCATATAATGGATGCAGCCATCCCACTTCACAGAATATGCTCAGAAAAGTTCAGAAACCTGATTTGTTTAATTTTTATTATACAAGCTTTCAGTAAGTCGGTATATGTTCAGAAACCTGCTTTGTTTTAACTTTTAGTGCAAGTGCTTTTTCAGTAGTTGGTTCCTCACACATACTACAGATGATTGCTTTTCCAGTCACAGTGTCCCTCTAGCATGCAGTTATTGATGTCAATATGTCACTGACATCTGTGATGTTACAGGGGAGGGCAAACCAACTGCAGAAATTATAATTTAAAGGAGCCACTTAGAATTTCATGGCAAACACTTCATTTTAAGTTTAAATAATATTCTAGCAAATTCAGGACATTTTACAGGTATGCGTAATATAATTCTTTGATTCCTGTCTAACTGCTGCTATTTTATTCTCCTCTTTAACAAAAGTAAACCTGTTAGATATTTTAAACTTCTCTTCCCAGCAATGTTCTTGACAGTCAAGTAGATTTTCAATATCATATCCACAAATATCAAGTACATGTCATAATACTTATAGGCTGCTCAGGGCTTTATCCGTTTGTACCATGAAGCAGGCTTTTTTTTCTTCTTTCTGATGGTAGCAACATTATTTTGAGATCCAAGTTTTGGATTGTTACTATAATAACTAAACAAGCATTTTTTTAAATGATAAATGACTGTATTTTATTTCTTATATCATAATTGTTAAAAGTGAATGAAGAGCTGTTAATGATAACATTTTTATTAGTGTTAACATACCTCAAACTGTTGTTGAAAGTGCTGATGAAAGAGTTAACTTATAGAACATGCAGAGGGGCCAATGTTTATAGTATTCTTCGTGAGACATTACATTATTATAGTATCATATCATTAATCTGGGAATTATATAAATGTGTAACATTAATTTGGGAAGAGTATAAAAAGTTTTTTATACTATATAGCAACAATATCTGTTTATTTTAACTGCATTGCCATATTTATGGTTGTCTTATGCCATTATTATGGCTTATTTATGTACTTCATATTTAATGTGTTTCTTTGTATATTTTAGGTGGATTTACAGAAATCGCAAAAAAGAAAATCCTGGAAACACTGGGCTTTAATGACATTAACATACAAGAAAATGTCTGGTAATTCATTTATACTTGAACGTTTTACTTTTGCAAACTCTGTGATGTCTTGTTCTTACACTTTCTAAAACTCATTGAGCTTAGCTTTAAATACTTCCAGTATTGTGAGTACAGAATATATACACATGCAGTTTATAAGCAGTTAAGATTTCTGAGCTGCAGACATTGATGTCTTAGAGCCCTGTACAGTTTTCAATAAGCATGGTGGTGTTATGAACATAGTCTTTCTCCATGAGCAAGACCACTTCTAATGTCTTTTTTGTGGTGACCTCCCTCTTTTCTAAGAAGAAACCAAATCACATGGGTGTTATGTCACTCAGATGTTAGCTGTACACTGCCAATCAGCTGTTTGTTTTATGAAGGGAGTATAAGGTTGTTGTGCCACTATCAACCCCATGTATTCTTTTGCTAAACATAATATAACAACATTTTTGAGTTCAGAGGTTTGTTAATGATGACTTTACTAGATCAGTAGGTATGGCTGTCTTAAGAATACATCTGTCCAAAATATTTCAAAGTCTTGTTATCCAGTCACACTTTCTGCAGACATTACAAGCTTTTAATGTCCATTGTAGAAGTTGAGTAAGACTTGCTTTAACTGTCCTGTTAGACATGCTTTAAAACAGTCATCCTTCTTTGAGAACTGAAGCACAAGTTAGGAATCATGCAGCAGTGAACATTGTGTTGAATGTAGTACAGCTGTGAACAGCAAATGTTTGATTAGTAGGATAATCCTCCTCCACTCTCCATCCTTTTCATTCAGACTATCTGAAGTTAAAATGTGTCTTCTCAGCAATCTTAAAGTGCAGTGTTGTCAGCAGCCTGAGTTCAGGAACAGACTCTTTCCATTGGTAGGTTTGTCTGATTGCTCCCTGTCCTCTCCCAGGGAGATGATTTAGTAGAAAATCACCACCTGTGCTATCACAGGCATAGACCACAAATGTTGCAGACCACACCTCCAAGATGGGAAGCATTAACATCTAGCACTTGGTGATGGATATTTTACAAGGTATGTCATTGCACTGGCTGTGCCAGTAGCTAAGGACTTCATTCATTCAGTTTGATAACTGGGGTAGAGCATTGATCCAAATGGACCTGTTTCAGTCTCAGCCCGGACAAATATAAGTGACAGTAGACAAGCAAGTCAACAAGAAGTATTGTGAATACAAACAAAATGTTATGTGAAAATAGCAGTGAATCAATATAATAATAATAATAATAATAATAATAATAATAATAATAATAATAATAATAATAAACAACACAGTACAGAGGATAGTAGGAAGGGATGGTTAGAGTAAGAAGGGAAAATAAGATGCGAGTGAAATAATGAATCGATAGAGCACAAAGTGTAAAAGCTATTAAAAGGATGGCTAGGGTACACAGAAATTAACTGTATTCAGTAAGACTTGACCAGTTATTGCATGTATGATGGCTTCCAGTAACTCATCAGCTACTGCCCATTAGATCTGTCACATCCATGGCTACTGCCCATTAGATCTGTCACATCCATGGCTTTAAACAATGATTAGTATAAAGTAAATATGTTCATCGTTCTCACTCCTGCAGTAGCCTTTCGGCTGTAAGGGATGTGTCCTGCCCAGGACACAACAGCCAGACATTTTCAAAAAGCTCTGGCTTTATCCCACACCTTCACTCTGATTGCTGATTGGACAGTCCCCTGGAGGGAAATCTGCAGTCAGAGTGAAGCTTTTTTCATTACTTTCTTGCTGTCTCGAGAAGAAGCAGCTCAGAGGTTTCACAGGAGCAACAGTCATCTTCTAGCTTTGCTTCTAGCAGATAAGTCCGAAGTGGGAAACCCTTCCACATAGACTTGTTGCCTTTTTATTATTTTTTTTTATTATTTATTTTGGGCTTTAAGCAGCATTTTATCTTTAAGAAACCTGATATTTTTTAAGAATATCAGACATTTCATGTTGTGGTATTAGTCTTGCTTCTGAAAAATCCATACCGGAGGTTAATGTTAGTAAAGAAATTCCTGAGGAAAAATTGTCATTGGATTCTGACATACACAAAGACATGGCTACTTCTCCTACAGATTCCCAAGCCTAATTCTTTGATTTAGATGAAGCCTGGTCCTCACCACCCCACTTCCTTGAAGGAATTTTCCTTTTCCCAGACAATAGTGAGGATGAGTGCAATGTTTTTTGTCAGAGCAAGTTGATGTTCTCCTGGAATTGAGGAGATTTGATATGCTACAAGTACATATAACTCATTCTACACCCTTACCTTCTATTTTGCATGGCATGTTTCTTTATTTGCATAGCTTATTTTTGTAGAGTCTTTTCCCAGATGTTAATAACCCTTTGAATGGCTTTCTTATCTTTTGACCAGTCTGGGGTTCTAGATAAATCTTCAGAAATCATCTGGCTGCGTCACAAAGGATTGTCTGTTTGAATCAACTGCACCTCTTGGCAAAAAGCTTTTTTGACAGAGAAGAAGGTGAATATTTATCTGTAAACTTTCCTGAGCTTCTCAAATCAGTTTTGGATTTCTGCAAGACAGTTTATAAGGATCCTAGGGTTCAAGGCTCCCGTGATTCTCATGATTCCTCTTGCAAGATTATATATGAGAAAAATTCAATGGCTTCTAAAATATACATGGTCCCAACATTTGCATATGCTGGAATTTCAGATTCAGTTCTTGTTGAATTTCGATTCCAGTTTTGAACTTTGTCAGAAAGGAGCTGCACTGGTGGAGACACCTAATAAAAACAGATCCAGGTCTCCCCTTCTGTCCTCATCTGTAACAACAGATGCATCAGATTTTGTGTGGGGGGCAGTTTCCACGGGGCTAAAAGTACAAGGCTTGTGGAATTCTGCAGACCGATAAAAACATATAAATATCAAAAAGATGTTGGCTGTGATTCATGAATTGAATTCTCATCATCACCTATGTTCCCTTGGACCTGTTCTGATAATGACAGATGACACCACTGTTATGCAGTACATAAACAGGTCACAAGATTTTACCCTCAGAGCAGGCTGACTGTGATGGCTTGGGAGGTAGCTCTACAGCACTCCTTAACTTTCCAGGCATCGTGCATACTGTCAGAACAAAATATGGTGGCAGACATGATGAACAGGACCAGGACAAACCCTCACAAATGGAAATTGAATGTGTGTGTGAGGGGGGGGGGTTCTTCCAGAAGTTAAACCAGTTGCAGGAAACACCTAAAGTAGATCTATTTACCTCCTTTCAAAAGGGACAGCTGAATAAATTCTGCTCCAGGGCATCTTGCAAGCAAACCACAAAAAGAAGTACACCATACAAAAACTGGTCAATGGTGCAAGGTAGTCTATCAAAACTAAAAACCAGACCAGTAACGTCAGGAAGAAAACTTTAATTCCACAGAGCTTTCGGGTTAAAACTCTGCTTCAGTGTGATAAAACAGGTAAGTTGAAGCACATAATATACAAACTCAAAGACACAGCCAATCAGTCCTAAACATTCATCAATTAAGCTAATAAAAGGTAAAGGAACCTTTAAAGCCGTATACTCAACGACTCTTAAAAAAACAATAAAATTCACCGTTTCATTTGCTTCCCATTTATAACAGGTTTTATGCTCACAGCAGCATTCAAACCTGGAATTGTATCTGCTTTTAACTTTAGAATCCATTTATACTCAGCAAGTTCCAGTTTATTATTTTTATCACCTCCCCTGTTACTTAAATGAATAACTTGTTAACAGTTTAAAAGCAAGTCTATGCTCAGTAGTATTTTTCATAACATGTTTTGCTAGAGCATTTGTTAACACATTTCTCCTAATCTCAGAAATATGTTCAGTTATTTTTAGCCTTCTAGTACATTTCCCTACATAGAAAGCTTGACAAACTAAGCAAGTAGCAAGATAAACCACATTCTCAGTGGTACATGTTGCAAAACAGTTACATATACATTTCTTAGCAGTAGGTGGATGTATAAAAATATTGTCTTTAATAATATACTTACAGTTTGCACAATTTAAACATGGATATGTTCCTATAAATGTTCCTTTACCTTTTATTAGCTTAATTGATGAATGTTTAGGATTGGCTGGCTGGCTATGTTGAGTTTCTGCATTATGTGCTTCAACTTATCTGTTTTATCACACTGAAGAAGGGTTTATAACCTGAAAGCTCTGTGGAATTAAAATTTTCTTCCTGACATTACTGGTCTGTTTTTTTTTTGTTTGTTTGTTTTGATAGACCATCTTGCAAGCAAGCCTGTAAAGCAAATGCATTTTTCATTCCTGTGGTCAGGCATGTTCCTTTATGCCTTTCAACTGATATTTAAGTAATTCTGAAGTTTCAGAAGGAGTTTCCAAAAATCATTGTGGTGACCCCCATTTGGCCCAAGCAATACTGGTTCTCCCTTCTTATGGAACTGGCTAAGAAGTTACCACAATATTCCTCACAGTTTGTACCTACTCACACAAGTCAAGAGAAGTTTGATGCACCCAAATTGCAGACAACTTCACCTAACTGCCTGGATGATTCAGTTCTGATATTTTTAAGGGCTTCTTTCATGAGGACATGCAGCAGGTACTAAAGAGGCACATAAATGCTACTAGGAAATGTTATATTGGCAATCGGTGCCTAGTCAATAAACAGGGCCCTTTCAGGGATTATGTACCACTGGTTCTTAAATATTTGCGTATTACTATCCTCTGGCCTCTCTTATTCCAGTATCAAGGTGCATCTTCTAGCCATTTCAGCATGTTATGCCCAAGGACCCGCCTCTTTCTTCTCTGTTTTTAGTAAAACAGTTTCGAAGGGAGTTTTACAACTGAGAGAATCTTATAAAGAGGTCTCTGCTTCTTGGGATCTAAACTGTGTGCTGGAAAAATTAACTGCATCCATTTGAACCCACTTATCCTGCAAATTTGAGGTTCCTTATATGGAAAGCTATTATTTTTCGTTGTTCTGACATCTGCAAAAAGAATATTCAAGCTGCAGGTACTCATGGTGGGTGAGCCATATCTGTTTTTTTTCATAGAGATAGGGTATACTTAAGAATCACTCATCCGTGCCCATAGTTGCTTCGGAGTTTATTTTGAATAAGGCAGGCAACTTCTCTGGCTCCTATCCGAAGCCTAAGAACTAGCGAGAAAGGTTTCTACATACTCTGGATGTGTGTAGGTAGCTCAGGTACTATAGTGATAGAAAAAGAATAAGTCCTTTACAAAAGTAAATTACTTATGTGTTTCTTATGATGGCACAAAGAAAGGACAACCTGTATCAAAACAGACTACTTCAAGATGGTTGTCCTCAGCTTTTGCCTTTTGTTATACCCACCATGGTAAATCAGTTTGAGGCATTGTCAAGGCACATTCTACTAGAGCCTTAGCGTGTTTGATGGCATACTGAAAAGGGTGGACTCTGCAAGTATCCTAGAGACAGTAACATGGCCCTTTGTACATACTTTTGCAAAGCATTACAAACTGGATTATTTTTCTAGGTGCAGGGCAGGGTTTGCTAGGACCATTTTTCCAGGAGCTTTTGGATCTATAGCTCTCCTCTTCTCAGGTTGGTTAGGCTTTGCTAATCAACCCATATAGCCTAAAGGCTACTGCAGCAGTGAGAATGATGAACTTAGTACAATTGTGTAAGTTGCATTTACCCATAACAGTAGATGCTCAAATTCCTCACCACTGCAGTAGCCTCACCCACCCTCCACTCCTGTATTTCTGTATATAGTTAGTTGCTTGGAATTACTTTTTGGTAGTATTTTATCATTTTGAATTTCAAGATGAGTATGCTGTTTCTCTTTTCATGGGCATAAAGTCCTGGAAAAAGCTTCATTCTGACCTGTGATTTCTCTCCAGAAGGCTGTCCAGTCAGCCAACAGGGTGAAACTGTGGGAGAGAGCGAGAACTTTTTGAAGTTGGATGGTTATGTCCTGGGCAGGACACAACCCATAAAGCCAAAAGGGTACTGCAGCTGGAAAGGGAAGATTGACATAGAAGATAGTCTGATAGGGAGCACTTAGGGGATTCATGGCTGTGCTGATGGGCTAACCAGTGAGCAGACAGAGTCCCTTTGAAGGTCAAGAGGGGAAGGGGGGATTTCAAAGTACAGAATAGTAAGTGAAACACAAAACCATTACATAAGGTAAAGTAAGATAATCAAATATTCATGACAGTATAAAACAAAATTAAAAAAAAAAATCATAAAGCTATGGACTTCCAAAATCTCAACTAAACAAATAGGTTTTCATTTGAATGTGGAATGTAGATTAAACAGGACGTTCTGTTAGCTGCCTGGGTAGGGATTTTGAAAGTTTAGAGGCTACCCCTGAAAAGGCATGGGGCCAATCTGAGGTCTTTGGAACCCCAGGGACTTCAAGCAGTTCAAAAGAAGATAAATAAAAGACTTTACTGGGAGAGTAGATTTTCATCATTTCTTTTAGGTAAGTGGAAATCGGGTTCTGTTAAGTGTTACAAGTTAGAAAAAAGTGAACGTAACTTGAAACATAAATGGTAGCCTGTGCAGCGAGTGAAGAACAGGCATAATATGAGCTCATTGTGGAATTAATTTAATTACCTGGCAGCAGAATTGTGCATCAGTTGAAGCCAACATAGTTCACCAACCAGAGAAGCCTAAGCCTGTGAATCATAGTAGTCAGTTCAAGAAGTAACAGGAGCATGAACAGTGCCTTTGTAATCAGAAGAGAGTAAAATGATTATTTATTGTATCCGAAGTCGTATTACTCGTATTTCCTTGCTGATAATGGGTCATGCTTTCACTGCTTTTTTTTTCCTTCAGAATATTTATAGCATGGAAGTTTAATCTTCTATATATTTATTTATCTATTTCTGAATTTCAAAAGTGTGGGAAGTGGTACTTTTCCTGGTTATGATGTCTACCAGATGGTCTATCGTATCCACACAAGTTTGAAAGAAGATGTTAAAAGAATCGAGGATGATGAGTAAGAACAATTATATTATGTTCAACATCTTGAATTTGTTATATGCAATGACATCAGAAAATCTGAAATAAATTTTATGTGAATTCATTATGGTATGGAGCACTGCAAAGAAAATGCTTGGCTCACAGTATGCTGTTAGTTGTCCAACAGTTTGATAATGTATTTCTGTGTTTATTTTCCCACATTCGTGAGTTTGCCCACTTCTTGTAGGGTCATGCTGGTAGTCACGTCTACAATTTTAATGGATAGGAGTGACGTGGTTATTGCTGTGTTTAAATCAAACACCATGTGTTTGTAAACTTTGTTCCCTAGCTCATACTCTCAACATCTTATCCAACTGTTTTTGTGTATTTTTTCCCCAGCTTCTCATTAGTCCCTTGTCTCTACTGCCTTATTGTAGGTAGTGCCAATCTGCAGTGCTCATAAACATCTTGTCTGTAATGTGTGGTATTCAGCATTGCACAATCCATTCTGGTAAATCTCAGACTGTAACTGGGTGGGAGTTTTAAAGAAGAGGTTAGATAAGGGGTAGGGAAAGGCATTAGAATATATCAGCCAGGTGCTAGGCACTTACCAAGAGTTATTTAGGTGGGAAGTAAGCTGTTTTTTGAAGATGGTTTTGTTAGATTCTACCCTGATTTCTAGTGGTAGGGAGTTCCAAGTCTTGGCAGTGTTACTGGAATACAGGGAGTCACCAGAGCTGTAATGGCTTTTGGAGATTGCGATTAGTGCCTTGTTAGTGGATCTTAATTCTCAGTTATTGGAGTAGGGGGTGATAAGGTCTTGTAAGGCAGGAGTTTTGTTGGGATGGTACAGTATTTGGTGAGCTGGAGCAAGTTGTTAAGGGCTAAGGTGTTTGGGAGTTCCAGCCAGGAAAGTTGTTTTAGGTGATAGTTGATAGTGGTGAGTGCGATAGGAGGAGTTTATAGAAAATGTTGCTATTTTGTTGTAGCATGCCGATAGTTTGTTTAAATCACTCTCATTTAGATTATTTAGGACAGCAGAAGCATAGAGAATGTTAGAGAGAAGATGGGTACGAGCTAGGATGACTTTACTGTTGTTGGTTAGGAAGTGTTTACATCTGTAAAGAGTTCCTAGTGTTTTGTGGACTTTGTTTATCATTTGAGCTATATGTTTGTCAAATTTCATATTGCTGTCAGTGATTGTTTGTATGACAGGGGAGATAGGAGTATTACCAGATGCAGAAATAGTGAATGAAGGAATGGGTTCTGTTGTTTTGGAGGGATGGAAGAGCATAAGTTGGGTCTTTCTAGGATTTAGTATTAGCTGGGAGTTTGATAGACAGGTTTTGATGGATGTAAAGGTTTTTTGGGTCTTGATTTGAAGTTGTTGGTGGGTGGGAGCAGAGGAGATTAAAGTGGAGTGATCAGCGTATTGAACCAGGTTTGCTAAAGAGATGGCTTTGTGAAGATTATTTGTAAATATAGTGAAAAGTAGGGGTCCTAAGATTGATCCTTGGGATACTTCTAGTTTCACATGAAGAAGGGGAAAAGGGAGTTTTTCCACTGAACAGGTTGTTGACCCTGGGCGAGTTAGTCTTGAAACCATAATAGAGGGGAGGTAGTTAGTTTTAATTCTAAGAGTGCTGTTAGAAGTTTTGTATGTGAGACTGTATCAAACGCTTTTGATAGGTCAAGGAATAATGCAGAAACTAGTTGGCCATTGTTGCATATTTACTTGGTTACTAAATTGAATGAGTGCAGTGGTAGTACTATGGTTGTGGCAGAATCCATGTTGAGTTTTGGCAAGAAGATTGTTGGAGAGGAGATGTGTTAGGATTTGGGTGTGGATAGATTTTTCAAGTATTTTTGCCAGTGGGGAAAGCATAGCTATAGGGCGATAGGTCAGTGGAAGTGCCCCCTTTATATATTGGTATAATGTGGGAGATTTTCCAGAGAAGTGGCACTTTTTGTTCAGAGATTGATCTGTTTATGATTATTAAGAGTGGTAGGAAATGGATTTGGCAGCTATTTGTAAGAATTTGGCAGGTAGTTTGTCTGCTGCTAGGGTGGTGGGTTTAAATTTGGTTAGGTGTCTATAAATGGTATTGGTATTGGTTGAAGGGTGAAGGAGTTTGGGTTATTTGATGGGTTGTGTAGTTTAATGAGGGTTGAGTTGGGTGGGTTGGTTGACAGTTTTGGTATAGAGTTGGTAAAGAACTTATTGAATTGGGTTGATGTGTTTATACAGGTGGTATCTATGTTTGGATGAGGAGACTGTCTTTTACCTGGTTGGAGAATATTGTTTATAGCAGCCCAGAACTTTTGTGGGTTGGTATTGTGCTTAATTTAGTTATAGTATTTATGTTTGTCAACTCTAATTTTTTTTTTTAACTGTGTTTCTCAGTTCTAAGTATGTTTGCCTATTAGGAATAGTTTTGTTTTTGCGGCAGGTGTCCCATGCTTTGTCCCTTTGTTTCATAAGTTGCCTAGTGATGTTCTTCGTGTTTCACTGTTGCAGTCATTACATTTGGGTAATCTGCTGGCAGGTTGCCTTCAGTCAGCCTGATTAACAAAGTCTTGGGTCCTGCATCGGTTGCTGTCCCTTCTTCCATGACGTCAGGTCGTCAGGGGTATAAAACATGAGCCGACACCATTGCATCAGTCTTTCTTGCCGCACAGTGCCCGAAGCAGAAGCAGTTCGCAAGTGCCGGTCAGCCGACTCCTGAAATTTTCTTTTTCGAGTTTCAGAACCGAAGTCTTCAACTAAAAAGCTAAGTACCCCGTTGGGGAAACTTTTTCTTGCTCTTCACCGATGTCAGTAAAAGTTAATAACTGCATTACTTGTGGGAAGCAAATACCTCATAAGGGTTTTCATTTGTACTGTATTCCTTGCCTAGGCCCTGACCACAACGTACCTTGCTGTCAGTTTTGTGCTAAATTTAATCAACGCACTATTAAACTTCGGTATATTTTTGATTCTAAATATTTTGGCTCACGCTTTAATTGTCCAGAAATGTCGTCGGTTAGCAATCCGACTACCGGAATACCTAAAAAAAGCAAAGAAAAAGACAGAGACAGGCCGTCCAGGTCCAAAACTGACAACAACGCTTCTCCTAAGCCAGTCACCAGTTTGCTGGTACTCAGTGAGGCGCTTTCGCAGCCCCTGATGCCCGCTACTTCTGATTCGCAGACCTCTACTGAGACCCATTCGGAGTCCAGTATGCTGCAAGATGCTACAGTTGTGGAACCTGCGGATGTGTCTACCTTAGATGGGTCTGGAGCCGCTGTGCAGGCATCGGCTTCTGAGGGTGTTTTCAGGCCTACAGATTTGTACATTAGACCAACGCCATCTTCAAAACTAAGGCCAAAATCTAAATCTGTGTCTAAAAAACCGACGCCTGGACCACATGTGCAGAACCCTATGCCTAAAAAACAAATGATCAAAATGGCTGAAGATTTAATTACTCTGATCAGGGGTAGCCAACCCCCCCCCCCCTTCTAAGAGGCCTAGGCAAGACATTGATTATGAATCTTCTGAACAGGATTCTATTTCTTCTGACTCTTCTAATGAACAGGATTTGTCTGTACCTACTTATGAGGACTCTGATGCAGAAGATTCCATTCCTTCTGCTTCTCCCCTTGAGGACTTCTCTTGTGGGGAAACTACATACCTTACGGGAACATTTCCACTGGGAAAGTCAGGATTTCTCTAAATCTAAAAAGAGACTTAGGGATTTTCTTCTTCTTCCTCAGCATAGGCCTTTGGCTATACTTCCTGTTCTAGACATTGTTGATGATGTTTTTTCAAAATCTAGTATGGCTCCTGATTCTCTGCCTCCGGCTCCTTGTAAGCCAGATAGATATTACAGGGTTCCTGACTCCCACAAATTCCTTTTCAAAAATCCTATTGCAGATCCTGAAACAATTTCTAAAAGTCCCATGGGCATTAAGGCCTTTACTGCTAAAAATCCTACCGCTTCTGATAGAGATTCCAGGGCGCTGGATAGATGGGGTAAGAAGGTTTACACTTCAGCAGCCTTGGCAATCAGGGCTTTAAACTGTCAATTTCATATGCTTAAATATCAACAGCATATCATGGGACTGCTTAAACAGAAAATTATGTTAATTTCTGACTGTGTGGAAAATAAAGATTTACAGGATTTATTGCATTCAGCTGAACAAGTTGAAAAACATACTTTGCAATGTGGTTTTGATTCTTTAGAGGCCTCTTGCAGGGCTGCTGTAACTGGGTCTGTGCTAAGAAGGCATGCTTGGCTCAAAGAGCAAACTCTGCCTGATCATGTTAAAGCAAAATTGTCAGATGCTCCTTTATAACAGGACCGTCTCTTTGGTAATAAGGCTGAAGAAGGTTTAAAAAAGATGGAAGATAAAGCTAAATCTATGCAAACTGTGAAAGATTTCTTACAAGTGCAACCTCCAAGATTTAGTAGGTACTGGCCTACTAAAAACTGGTCCTTTCCAGTTCCTTCGAGAGCCACTCAAGTCAAACCCAGACATTCCAAAGGCTCCGGGTTTCAGTCACAAGGGACTTTTAGAACAAAACAATGGGGTTCCTCCTCCTCCAAATCTGGAAACAACAAGGCACCTCCCTATGGTAAGCAATCTCAATGACTTCCCTTTGCACTTAACAAGCACTTACCTTTTAGCCGCCCCTTTGGGGGGAAAACTGGCACTTCATGCAAGAAACTGGCAACTTATAACCCAGGACAAATGGGTTTTAAATGTAGTATCCCAAGGATACAGATTTCATTTCCACACGTTGCCAATCCCAAACGGATGGCCAGACCTGCCCCCAAATCAGTGGGCGGAGGCCCAGAAACAAGTACTGTCCCTCATGAACATGGGGGCTATTCAGCCAGTACCAGAAGAGGAAAAGGGACAAGGTTTCTATTCAAGACTTTTCCTGGTACCCAGAAAAGACAAATCATGGCTTCCAATTCTGGACCTATCTACTCTAAACACATTTCTGGACATTCCAAAATTCAAGATGCTGACTCTTCAATAGCTACTTCCTATGCTAGGCAAGAATGCCTGGTTGGTAACTCTAGACTTAAAAGAGGCTTACCTGCATATCCCAGTCAGGGAATCTTGCAGAAGATACTTCTGCTTCAAAGCAGGCTACTTGCATTACCAGTTCTCTGCACTACCCTTTGACTTATCTACTGCTCCCAGGGTCTTCACAAAGTGCCTGGCTCCAGTAATTGCATTTTGCAGGCAAAGAAATAATGTTAAGTTGTCAATCTCGCCTTCATTCTTGCTGGATGGGTTCGGAGTCGATCCTCGGCTCCGACTCGGCCACTCTAAAAGCTCGAGAGCTAGTTCTACCGGCTCGAGGCTCCCCTATATCCCACAATGCTAGGCAGTAACTCCTCAGATCTCGTTTGCCGCTACAGCAATCGAGGTGTGTTCTTACCAGCTTAGGTTAGTTTTGGTATAGAAACTAGTTTTCTTAGCCTTTTTCCCCTTTTAAAGTTAGTTCTTTTCTAAATAGTTAAATTTAAAGTAATTTATCCCATTCCCGTTATCTTTCCCCCCCTTTTTTACCACAAAATCTAGAATATTTCCCTTGGGCCCTAGGCCCAGTCCCTCCCTTCCTATAGTGAGTGACTGTGTTTTTGTAGGGATTTTTATTTCTAGTTGCTTAATTGATTTAAATTAGTTTATTTTATTCCTAAGTGTAATCGGTGTGTGTGTGTGTTTGGGTGGTTACACTTTTCCCTTAGATATGTCTAAGGAATCAAAGGTCTCAGGCTTTAAGAAGTGTGACTCGTGCTGTCAGAAGATGTCTCTGACAGATGGTCACACTTCTTGTGTGTACTGCCTGGGACCTTTGCACCTGCAAGACTCATGTGCTGTTTGCCATGGCTTCAGCCCTAGAGTCCTGCAGGAGCGGAAAAACAAACTTATTTTAAGGGGCTTACTTAAGCCTGAGGGTCCCTCGACTCAGTCATCGGGGAAACCCTCTAAGCCTTCCAGACCTTCGGCTCCAGCCTCTGAGCCATCTTCTGGAGGCCCTAAGGCTATTCGAACATCGGCTCCGACCGGAGCCGATGAATCTCGAATACAAGCCCCTACAATGTCCTCGGCTCCGGCCGGAGCCGAGGAAGACATAACTCTGTCGGCTCCGATTATTTTATCGGAACCGACATCTAGAAAAAGGTCCCGATCTCCATCTCTCAGCTCCGTTCATTCGGCTCCAGCATCACCCTTGCTGTCTGAACGGAGCCATAGATCCCACTCTTCTAGGTCTTCCAGGTTATCGGACCATGACCTTCAGAGAGTAGTGAGTCGACTTCTTAAGTCCGAGGCATTAGCCCAGATGCTTCAAAGTTCGACTCAACAGTCGAGACCTGTTCCTATCACTCAAAATATTCCTCCTCTGACTCTTTTGAGTTCGGAGCCGGGGCGGCTCGGACCCGAGACTGTGGTGGCGTCAGAACCGATACCTTTGTCTTCGGTTCCATCGTCTGCTCCGATGTCTTCCTTGGAAGAATCTCGGCGCCGGACTTCCCTTGTCGGCTCCGAGGGGGCGAGTGGCATCGGACCCTTGTCCGACCCCGCTCTCCCTCTCGATGCTTCGGCGCTGATGAGTTCAGCTCCGACATCGGCCTCGGAGCCATCACTGTCGGTGCCGGGGGAGGTTTCCAGTTTTTCGGAACGGAGACCTCCGGCCCTGCCTGACAGGGGTGCCTTCGAGGTCATGAGGAGCGTGTTAGAACCACGTTCAACTCCACAGTTGGTTCCTTCTGCTCCTCCCCCTATGGTGCCTTTGGTGATTTCTACTCACACTCTCATCCCCGACCGTAGAGAGCCAGCTCCTCATGTTTCCCCTGTGGGGATCTCCTTCTCTTCCGAGGCCTCTCCTGACCCTGTAGGAGAGCCCCCTAGGAAGAGGCAGTGCAAGAGGGAGCACATTGACTCCCCTGAGTCTGTCACCTCTGACACTGATTTAGAGGATTCTGAAGGTTCCCCTCGTTCCCCCTCTGAAGATGTCTCATTTGCAGACATCCTTGAAATCTTAAAACAGAGGGGGAACTGGCCAGCCCTCAACCCTTCAGAGGATGAATCAATGTATCTTGAGGCGTTTGGCTCTCGCCCTTCCACCTCCTGGGTGTCCCCTCCCTTTGACCCCCTTATGCAAGTGGTGGCAAAGAAGGCTTGGGCGGCTCCTGATTCAGTGGAACCCACCCCCAGGAGACCATCAAAATTCATCACAGCCCCCAAGGATAAAGAATTTCTGACCAAAGGCGTCTCTGTTGATGCTATGGTGGTGGCTGCGGCCACCAAGAAGGAGTTAGCTGATCCTTTGGTGCCTGTTCATCCTCCTAACAAGGAGTCTAGGTCGATGGACAGGTACGGGAAGCGGATGTTCTCGTCAGCGACCTTTACTATGAGATCGCTGAATTACCTGTGTCATTTTACTCATCTTCAGAGAGATTTACTCAAGGAAGCGAGTGAAATGTTGAGGGACCCAACAGCTGCGGGTTTTCAGGATAGAATGAACTCTCAGCTGGCTACACTTAATTCTATAACCAACTCCTCCATGCGCCTCCTTTCATATGCAGCGGATGGAGCAAGTAGAGCGGCAAGTACAGGTGTAGCCTTGCGTAGGCACGCCTGGATTCAGCTATGTAACTTCGCGGACCCTTTCAAGGCGTCCTTCACTAATTCCCCCTTTGATGGATCATCCCTTTTTGGTCCTCAAGTGAAGGAAACCCTGACTAGGTGCGAGACTAATGGCAAGACTCTTTCTGCCGTCGGAGTCCGTTTTTCTACTCCTTCTAGACCTTACCCCAAAGGTCAGAAGGGGGGAAATATGTGGTTCCGCAAACAATCTCAAGGAGATTTGCCTGACGCACAGAGTCTATTCCCCTCTAGAGGCAGAGGGGGGAACAACAATGGTAGACGCCGTCCCAGAGGCAGAGGGGGCCCGCAGAATCAGGGCAGTCGAGAATCCTTTTCCGGCAAGCCCTTTCAGCATCCCTGAGGTGTTGCCCGACTGTCCACCTTCGGAGGCAGTCGGGGGAAGGTTGTCACTGTACCCAAAAGCCTGGCTATCCGTAACTCAAGACAAGTGGGTACAGTCTATCATTTCCGAAGGCTACAGAATCCCTTTCCTTTTCATTCCGAAGCTATCCAAAAAATCCCTTCCAGACGTTCCACCCAGTCAAAGGGAGCAAGCAGCATTAGAAATTTCAAAGCTGCTCGCAAAAAGAGCCATTCAACCAGTTCCAGCAGACCAAGTAGGATCCGGAATCTACTCCAAATTCTTTTTGGTTCCAAAGAAAACAGGGGACTGGAGACCCATTCTGGATCTCAGCGACTTGAACAAGTTTGTCAAGAAAACAAAGTTCCGGATGGTCACGCTGCAGTCCATTCTTTCCCTTTTGGGGCGGGACAACTGGATGTGCTCGATAGATCTCCAGGATGCGTACTATCACATCAAAATGAATCGACGCTCCAGGAGGTTTCTCCGCTTCAGGCTGGGAACCAGTCATTTTCAGTTCAGAGCCCTGCCCTTTGGTCTCACTACAGCCCCCCGAGTGTTTACCAAATGCATGGCAGTGGTAGCCTCTCATCTGAGACGACAAGGATTCCAGGTTTTTCCTTATTTAGATGACTGGCTCCTTACAGCCCCCACCAAGCATCTTTTACTTCTCGCCAGAGACTACACTTTTCATACATGTCAGGCATTAGGTATTTCAATAAACTACGAAAAGTCTGTCTTGTCGTGTTATTACCTTCATAGGCGCAAATCTAGACACAGTCAATATGTCAGCAAGACTCACAGAGCAGAGGATAGCAGACATACACAGACAGGTCTTTCTTGTCTTGCAGAGCAACAAAGTCAAAGCCAGACTGATCCTGAAAGTCTTAGGGATTATGGCGGCGGCCATCCCTCTCCTACCATTAGCTCACTTCCATATGAGAATTTTACAATGGATGCTCTTCACACAATGGTCTTACCAAAGTCTTCCAATGTCCCATCCTATTCGGATAACTCAATCGTGCAAGAATCATCTCTCTTGGTGGATCACATCTCCTCAGCTCTTCCTAGGGAGACCTTTCGTCCCTCCCCCTCCGGTTGCTACAGTGACAACGGACGCCTCCCTAATCGGGTGGGGGGGGGGCATTTCCAGGGCAGGACAGTCCAGGGCATGTGGCAACCGTTTGAGTGCCACTTGCACATCAACGTCCTAGAGATGAGAGCAGTGCTTCTAGCGTTGCAGGCCCTACAAGACTCTCTTCCCAAGGGAACGATAGCAATTCAGACAGACAACATGTCTGTAGTGTGGTACATCAACAAACAAGGTGGAACCAGATCTTACCCCCTATGTCGAGAGGCACTCAGACTGTGGCAATGGGCGATTTCTTCTCAGCGATTTCTGTTAGCAACGCACATCCCCGGGAAGTCCAATGTGATTGCAGACAAATTGAGCAGAGCTATTCTCATGCCTCATGAGTGGTCTCTGAACAATTCAGTGTTGGAGAAAGTTTTTCGAAAATGGGGCAGGCCTTGCTGCGACCTTTTCGCTACTCCCCAAAACAGCAAGTGCGACGATTTTTTCACCCTCTTTCCCCAACCAGGCCATCCCAGCAGAGACGCTCTAGTGCACGTTTGGCCTCGGGGACTTCTCTATGCCTTTCCTCCCTTCCCACTGATATCCCAACTGATACAGAAAGCCATCGCTCAGGAAGCTTCCATGATCCTCATTGCCCCTTACTGGCCTCGACAGGTTTGGTTCCCTTTTCTCCACCGTTATCTGTTGGAACAGCCTTGGCATCTGGACCCAGTTCCAGACCTCTTGACCCATCAGTCGGGTCAGTTGCACCACTCCCTCTCCTCTCTGAACCTCACAGCGTGGTTCCTCCAATTCCGACTTTAGCCAGGCTTCCTTTGATATCTCACTCAGTTAGAGATATCTTGATAGCCTCTCATAAATCTTCCACTCGGAAGATTTATCATAGCAAGTGGAAACGTTTTTCCTATTGGGCGCAGTCAAAGAATATAGATCCTTTTACTGCTTCTATTCAATCAGTTCTGGACTTTCTAGCCGAACTTTTCCACTCAGGTTCGTCCCCATCTACCATTAGAGTTCAATTAGCAGCAATATCGAACTTTCATGTTGGAATCTCAGAGTCCCCCATTATGTCTCATAAACTCTGCAAAGCTTTTTTAAGGGGAGTTTTTCTCCTCAAACCAGCCATCAGAGATCCTCCTCCTCAATGGGATCTCAACTTGGTTCTGGCATCTTTAATTCTTTCCCCCTTTGATCCTGCGGCTTCATGTTCTATAAAGTTACTCTCTTGGAAGACACTCTTTTTAGTAGCTATTACCTCAGCTAGAAGAGTCTCTGAACTCCATGCTCTGTGTAGTCGACCCCCTTATCTGGTATTTCATAAGGACAGGGTGTCCGTGCGTACTAACCCGTCCTTTTTGCCCAAAGTAGCTTCACTGGCAAATTTGAATCAGACCATTGAGCTTCCTGTTTTCTTCCCAAATTATTCTAACAAGTCAGAACAAAAGTTACACTGTTTAGATATTCATCGCCAACTTAGGTACTATTTAGACAGGACCAAACATTTCAGGAAATCTGACCAGCTGTTTGTTTCTTATGCAGAAGGTAGAATGGGCCTTCAGTTTCTAAAGTGTCTCTCTCTAGATGGCTTACTTCGTTGATTACCCTAGTGTATGAGATAAGAAATCAACGGTTGCCATCCAAACCCAGGGCTCATTCAACTAGAGCTTTAGCCACTTCTATAGCTTTCCAAGATAGGCTGCCTATTGATTCGATTTGTTCTGCAGCTACTTGGGCTTCTCCCCATTCCTTCATTTCTCATTATAAGTTGGACTTGGCCTCTAGAGACCGAGCCAACTTTGGTTCCACTGTACTCAAGAGTCTGTTCCGATAGGCCACCCGGGCCAAGGTGCTAGGGACGCGGTCCCATCCAGCAAGAATGAAGGCGAGATTGACAACTTAACATTTAGAAGTTATGTACCTACCATAACGTTCCATGTTAGTTGTCTTCTTCTCGCCTTCTTTCTTGCGTCCCACCCTCCTTCCCCCTAGCCAGGATAGGCCTAGAGGAGTTTTTTCTTTGTTCCTTATGGAATTTTATTGCTGGCCTTAGCTTTCAAACGAGATCTGAGGAGTTACCGCCTAGCATTGTGGGATATAGGGGAGCCGCGAGCCGGTAGAACTAGCTCTCGAGCTTTTAGAGTGGCCGAGTCGGAGCCGAGGATCGGCTCTGAACCCATCCAGCAAGAAAGAAGGCGAGAAGAAGACAACTAACATGGAACGTTATGGTAGGTACATAACTTCTAATTCAGTTATATCCATACCTGGATGATCGTCTAATTCAGGCAGAAAACAGGGACATTCTTCAAAAACATCTGGCGTTTGTAAAAAGGATTCTAACTTGTCTAGGGTACACCATAAACGAAAATAAATCACAACTGGTACCCTCTCAAAAAATTACATTCCTGGGTGCAAGCTTGAATACAACTGCCCAGATGGCTTACCTTACTCCAGAAAAGCAAATTCATTTGGTAACTTACTTCAAACAGGTGGCCACAAAAACCCTGCTATCTGCAAGACAAATTCTGCAAGCCTTGGGGTTCATGGCCTCCTGCATTCTTCTAATTCCATATGCAAGACTGCATATGAGGAAACTTCAGCGGTACATAAAAAGTTTATGGAGTCAACATTGTCACAGCCTGGAAACAATGATTCCTATCATACCTTGCCTGCAACTAGATTTCCTATGGTGGGCAGTAGCCTGTCACCAAAACAAGGGGCTGCCATTCACTCCACCCCCTGCAGTCCAGACCTTAACTACAGACGCATCAGACTCTGCTTGGGGGGGCTCATCTGGCAGGGAAGTGCATTCAGGGCAAATGGAGGCCAAATCAAATGCACCTTCATATCAATCAAAAAGAGATGCTAGCTCAGCCTTCAAGGACTACCTTCATCCAGAACAATTAATGATAAAGACAGACAATGCCACAGTTATGTGGTACATAAACAAGCAGGGGGTACACACTCCTACCCCCTTTGCAGACTAGCCATGGCATTGTGGAACACGGCCTTGACCTATCAAATACAACTACAAGCTCAATTCCTGCCAGGAAAGCTGAATACTCTGGCAGACAAACTAAGCAGAAATCTCATGGACCCACAAGAATGGAAACTGGAACCACGGATTTTCAACATGTTGACACGCAAATGGGGGAGTCCGGACATAGATCTTTTTGCCTCACCCCAGAACTATCAGTTGGACAAATTCTGCACAAGAACTCATCACAAAAAGCCTGGAAAATGGATGCTCTATCATTCAGCTGGAAAAGCCTATCAGTCTTTACTTTTCCCCCTCTGCCTCTGCTCTCCAAAGTTCTACTAAAAGTCAAACAAGACAAACCAAAAATTATTTTGATTGCTCCAGACTGGCCTCGCCAACACTGGTACCCACTCCTGCACAATGTGTCACACCTTCCACCGTGGCACCTGCCCTCAGACACCTTACTTACTGTCTTTGCAGAACAACCAAATTCTGCATACTCAGCTCCAAACTTTGAATCTTGTAGTGTGGCTAATCGCCTAAATTCACCCTTAGCATCTCTCAGCAAACCTGTGTGGGATGTCATTTTGGAGGCAAGAAGACCTAGTACTAAGAAAATCTTATGCTGACAAATGGAAAAGATTCTGTGCCTGGAATCAATCACAAGGAATAAGCACAGCAGTGCCCAATATTCCTCAGATTTTACAATACTTAACTGAGATGCTTCACAAGGGCCTGTCCTTTTCTTCCATAAAAATCCATGCCTCAGCCATTTCAGCTCATTACAACACAGAACCTCCTCTCTTCTCTCATCCTCTGCTAAAGCAGTATCTCAGAAAGGCGAAAAACTTAAGACCACCCAGGAGAGCACCAACCCCTGCATGGGACCTCAATTTTGTATTGAAAAAACTCGCTCTTCCTCCTTTCAAGCCAGCTGCTACTGCAGACTTAAAATTTCTCTCCTGGAAAACAGCTTTCCTTTTAGCAGTCACTTCAGCTAGAAGGATTTCCGAATTGCAGGCTCTTATGGCAGTGGAGCCTTTCATTATTTTTCATGCGGACAGGGTGTCTATCTCGGGACCAATCCATCCTTCATGCCTAAGGTGGTATCCATTGTGGCTCTTAATCAGACCATTCATTTGCCAACTTTCATTCCCAATCCACAGAACAAGGGGTAGTGGATTCTGCAGTCATTGGATGTACACAGACAACTTAGATTTTACTTAAACAGGGCACAATCTCTAAGAAAATCAAAACTACTACTGGTGGCATTTGCTGCAGGGGCAGAGGGAAAGGCTATTTCAAAGCAGACTGTTTCCAAATGGATAAGCCATTGTATTCGTTTCTGCTATATGCACCATGGTAAAACTATCCCCCAGGGGATCAGATCTCATTCTACCAGGGCTGCATCTACTTCTACAGCCTTTCTCAGAGGTATTCCTACCAGAGACATTCTAGAAGCTGCTACCTGGAGCTCAGTTCATACATTCACCAAACATTACCATTTACCTTTCTTCTCTAAATCCAGAGCTGGCTTTGACACTGCTGTCCTGCAGGGCCTTATAGCTGGTCCGAATGCTGTATAAATCCATCCTCCCAACCATAGATTTGGAATCTACCCAAATGTAATGACTGTAACAGTGAAACACGAAGAACAAAGTACAGTTGTGTACACTTACCATAAATGTAGATGTTCAAATGTATTCACTGTTGCAGTCCTGGTTACCCCCCTCCAGCCCCCTGTTTTTTCTCTTACTATACCTCTACTTTTCTTTACTATGCTTAAAAGCCTTTTTGGTGTATTTGCTTTTGTTTGGAGGTATATTTTTGTGTTTTTAATTACTTAAATATTTGGCTCCCCATTTGGGGGGTACCTGACATCTGGGGCAAGAAAAACTGATGTAATAGTGTCGGCTGCATGTTTTATATCCCTGATGACCTGACGTCATGGAAGAAGGGACAGCAACCGACACAGGACCCAAGACTTTGTTAATCAGGCCGACTGAGGGCAGCCTGCCTGTGCAAAGATTCATGGGAATTTCTGAAACTTTTCCCTGTGTCCAACTGCCCCCCCTCCTCCTTTCTGGTCACCATTGACATCAAAGACCTTTTTTCCAGTATTCCCCACTCTACAGGACTAGACTGGTTTAGTGACTTTTTCACCAAAGAAACGAATTTGGGTAACAACTTCATCAATCTAATTATTGACATGATGAGCACAGTCTTAAACAACAACTACATTTGTTTTAATGGGGAACTTTTCAAACAGGAAAAAGGAGTAGCAATGGGGGCCTCCTGTGCCACCAACTATGCCAATGTGGTTTTACACAGATGGGAACAGGACTACATTTTTGGCACCACTTGGGCAGAGTTTGTCACCTTCTATTGCAGATACCTTGACGACATCTGCCTCATTTGGAAAGGTACTGAACTCCAACTGTCGAGTTTTTTGGAATACATCAACAGTACCACAGAGTTTCTGACTTTCACACACAACATCAGTCATGAACATCTGCACTATCTTGACGCTACCATTTATAGGGATGCCCAATCCTTGGAACTACACTCCAAGGTTTACAGGAAACCCACTTTTCGAACTGTCTATTACACTATGAGAGTCAACACCCTTTTCATCAAAAGAAGGGCATAGTCAAGGGCCAACTTATAAGAGCATCCAAAATGTGCAGTAAACTCTCCGATTTTCTAGAAGAGACTCACAATCTACATGACATGTTCACCCAAAGAGGCTATCCTGAGAACTTGCTCAACTCACTAAAAGATGAAATCTTTGCCAAAAGGGATTCCTTATACCCCACTGCTTGACGACGCAAGTGCAGATCCCCAACCTCATGTTACAACAGAGCAAAGAAATGGACGGCAATTTCATTTATACTTTCTCCGACAACTCTGAACAAATTGAAACTATTGTATCCAAATACTGGTTTGTACTGGCTGGCAATGACGACTTCAGGAGTATCATTCCGACAAACCTAATTTTGTGAGGAAGAGGGGCAAAACCTCAAAGACATCTTCGAGAAAACCCATTGCAACTACTCACAACTCTCACAACAACAAGGGCACCTTCAAATGTGGTGCCTGCAAGCAATGTCCTCTCATTGAACAAATCCCACATCTACCTTGCATCCAGACACACCTGTATCAGATCCCCTGTCACTTTTCATGTGGAACAAAGGGGTTGTTTATATCGGTCTCTGCACCACCTGTGGTGCCTTTTATGTGGGCAAAACAGAGAGGGGATTCAGGAAAAGGCTATACTAACACACTTACGCCATTGAAAAGAAAAAGGTAAGCAACGCTTTTTCAAACACTCACTTACATGTCCCAATTACAAGTTGTCTTTCATGATCCTTGAACAAGTGAACCCTAACATTAGAGGAGGGGACTGGGAATCGACCTTGGAATACAGGGAGCTTGTCTGGCAACTCAAGCTAGATGCAGGCAGGCCCCCGGGGTTAAATGGCACACTTAGTATAGGCTCGGTTCTGAAGCTCAGAAGGGCTAGATTATAGCATGTCTCATCCTATTTTCACTATTTTTCAACACTGTTTCTTTGCCCATTGAACACACTTGCCCCAAGTCACCAAGTAGTGCAAATTCATATGCATCATAACATCTATTTTTAAGGCTAACATAACAGTACTACATTGATTCTCATATTACACAGGACTGCTGACTTCAAACTCACTTGATCACACACAGCTTTTTAAACTTCCACTTGTATTTGTATTTGTATTTCTATCCAAACCTTTTGGACAAGCAAAGTTTTAATTTCATCATAACACTCACTTGGTTTACCAGTCATGTATAAACAATGCAACGTCAATTTAACCTATGCACATTTTAATGTTTCATTTTATTATTTGGCTGTTCTTTTGCTCAAAACAGTCTCAATTGTTTCTTAATGCAACTCAGCTCTAACCAAACATGTGACTAATTAACATCCTCATTTAAACAGTTGCCTCACTGTAGGCAACTGTTTTTGACTTGAAAAAGCTTGGCATTCTCCAAGCGAAAGCGCTTGTCTGATTTTGCTGTTCTGTACCTATTGACTTTGGATTTTACCATTTGGTCTGATTTTGCTGCTTTGTACCAACTGTCTTTGGATTTTTACCACTTGGCAACTAATAAAGGACTTACCTTTTTTACGAACTATTGTCTTCACTTTGCGGTTCTGGAACTACTCTTCTTGGTGTTATCAGTTTTGCTCTTATTTTTCTGCCAGCAGATTACCCAAATGTAATGACTGCAACAGTGAATACACTTGAACATCTACATTTATGGTAAGTGTACACAACTGTACTTTCTTGGTAAGCCGTGGGGCATAGATGGTTTTAGTGAGTATTTGTCGTTGAGGGGGCAAGTTGGTTGAGAATGCCTAAGAAGATAGTGTTGAAGCACTCAACTGCTTCATCTAAAGGGAGTGTTAATAGGCAGGACCAGTTAGAGTGGTTAAGGACTGTATTAAGGTCATCAGCCCTGACATTTTTAGTGCATCTTATGTGTTTAAGGGAGCTAGTTTTAATGAGTTTAATTTGGTCTCGGATGAAAAAGGTTGGGACATGGTCGCTTAGTGTCAGGTAGTGTACCAAAGTTATGAGTGGAAGTTTGGTGAGAATCCAGTCTAGTACTGATTCTTTTTTTGAAATTTTGTCTATCCTAGTAGGGGTTTGTATAAGTTGTGAGAAACCATAAAGGTTAATATGATTTGAGGGCTAGGCTTAGTTAAGTGAGGTCCAATAAGTATTGAAGTCGCCTAGTATAACTGTGTCATCGGGAAGGATTTCACCAAGGTGAACCAACGGTCCCAGTTTGGAAGTCTCTGTCCTGGAATCCCAAACATTGTGTTTGGGACACAGAAATGTCCCAGTTTAGACCTCTCAGTCTGAGTGGTGACTTGGCTTTCCAGGGTGGCCATTCCCCCCTGCTTTTCCCTCCTAAGCAGCTCTGTGGACTTTGCGATTTTTCGAGGATGCCATTGGGTATGGGGTAAGGTCGGGTGCCATCGCCCTAGTAGGAGCCTTCCAGGCCCTGCCACCATCAGTCAGGCACTCCCTCAAGGACTTCTGTCGTGGGGGGTTCTGCTTGACCCCACTCACCCAGGCAGGAGCTCTCCAGGCTCTACACCCATCTGCATGATGCTCCCGTACTGCCTTCTGTCAGGGCCAAACCCTGTAGTCCTCCCCTTTGCCCTGGACAAGAGACCTTCCCAGCCATGACCCCCCCCCCATGTCAGGGGACTCCGTCGCCTGCATGTCTCCTGCAGGCTGCCATATCGTGCCGGATCACTCATGCCGTAGGACCCTCTCAGAGGAGCTTCCCTCTGATTCCGTCCACTCCTCTGGAACTCCACTTCGTCGCTGAGGGGCAGAACCTCTCTCATGAAGGCTTCAGAAGTCCCCCTGCTTCTCCATCCAGAGCAGCTCTGGGGACTTTGAGATTTTTCAAGGATGCTGTCAGTTATGGGGTGAATTTGGATGCCTTGGCCCTGGCAGGAGCTCTCCAGGCCCCTCTGCTGTCCACCCTGGTGCTTCCTCAAGGACTTCCATCATGGGGGGGCTGTGCCTGACCCAGTACACCCAGGCAAAAGCTCTCCAGGCCCCACTGCTATCCGCCCTAGTGCTTCCTTAAAGACTTCCATTGTGGGGAGGTCTGCCTGACCCCCCTCACCAGGCAGGATCTCGCCCAGCCCTGCCACTATCTGCCTCTTTCCCTCTTCCAGACTTCCATCCTAGATGGTCTGTACCCCCTCACCCAGGCAAGAGCTATACTGTACCAGTCACTTTCCACCTCTCTTTCTCCCTTCCAGACTTCCATCTGGACTGACCCCCTCTGAGGTTCCACTTCTACACAGGAGAGAGAGCTCTTTTCCAGGGTTACATATCTCCTAACTGCTGCCGAATCATGCAGTGTCATGCATGCTCTTGGAGCCTCTCAGGGGATCTTCCGAGCTTCATGGAACTCTGCTGGGCCACAAAGCCTCAGACAGTCCCTTATCCAGACTTCCGTAACACCGGTTCTCCACTTTGCCTTACACCTAGGGCTTTCAAACTCACAGTGGAGATGGCCCTGGGTCCCCCCATCTCTGCACTTTTTGCGGCACACCTCAGTCTCTTCACACTCACAGTGCCAGGTGCTGACAAATGTGCATCGCTTCAAGCCTCCTGGCATGTAGCCCATTGCCTCCTTGATGGTGCTATTCACAGAGTGGCATTCCCACAGTGCCTGGTGCGAAATGACATGGCTGCCCTATCCCCACTCCCATAGGGGCTAGGAGAATGGGATTGCAGACCTGGCTTCCCGGGGCAGCCCTCAAGTGTCCCAGTTTAGGTCCTGTAACAAAATGGTCACCTTGGGTTTCACATGCCCAGTGGAGTAGAGATTCTAAAGTTTTGTTGTTATCTCTTGGAGGGATATATGATCCTAAGATATTTAGGTGTTTTTGTGTATTTAATTTTTAATTGGCTACATGTATAAGTTCATTTATGTTGTAGCTGTGTGTGTGTCTTGAGATTGTATGAAGTCTGCAATTACAGCTGAAGCATTTACCTGAATGTGTAATCCAGTAAAGGACAGTAGTTTTGCTGTAACTCTGTATTGCTCATGTCTAGTACATTGTTTGGATAACTACTTCATAAAAGAACAATGATTGAAGAACATCACATTTAGTAACAGAGGGTACAGCTTGTTTTATTTGTTGTCAGTCTTGTAGCTGTTGCCAAAGTTGCATAATGTGGTTAAAAATGCAGATCAGCAGCAGTTAACTTGAAGAATGTACAAGGACATACTGTTACCAATGGTAAGGCATAGGGTCATATGCTAGGGGTGACCTGATTCGGGTTCATATTATGTAATTGAACTTTTACAAGTTCGAACGCCATATGGCCAAATCCATATGTTCGAACTTGTAAAAGTTTGAATATGTAAAAAAAAAAAAGAAAAGAAAAAAACTTAGCTGATGGTTGTAAACAGGGGGGCAAGCCCCCCCCCCCCCGCTCTTTAAATATGCCAACTCCGAGATCACATTAAGGTGCAATAAAGGGAAATCTTCTCTTTCCGCACTGTACTGTGATCTCGGAGTTGGTATATTTAAAGAACGAGGGGTGTGGGGGGTGTAGGGGTCTTGCCCCCCCTGCTTACAGCAGTTAGTTATATATATATATATTTTTTTTTTTCTTTAGATGTTCGAATTGTTGAACCTTCTAACATTTGGGGTCAACGTTATTACGTTTGAAGTTTCAACAATTTGATCACGTAATAGGAACCCACCTGATTCCTAGAGCATTATTTTTTCATTGTTTTTTTTTTTTTGAAACTGGGGTCTTAACATTCCAGTTGAACATTTTCCACTGCTTGTACACAAAGTGCTTTGTGTAGTCATGAACAAAAAACAACTGAAGAGGCACTAATACTTTCATTGCAGCTACAACTAGTCACAGTCAGCATTGATATAATGCAAGGGGGGCATATATTTTCATGGCTGCACAAATATACACACACACACACGCACACACACACACATATATATATATATATATATATATATATATATATATATAAAATGTTTATTTATACGCACTGTGGCACTTTTAGAAAAGAGCCCTTTCTTTCCATGCCGGTGTATACAACTCCTCCCTTTTCCATGCTTACAGAACACTGTGGTACACAGTCATCCAGGAAGTTTGAAAGGCCGGTAATGACATGTCTTTCCTTCTTTCAAAGCATGCAGTAGTATCCTTTTCATCTCTCTTCTCAGGCCTCTTTAGTAAATCAGATCATTTTCTCTCCCTCCAGCTTTACCTAGTGTACTGTTATTCTTCCCATATGTAGCAGAACAATGGAGTGCGCCCCTGTCTTGATCATCTGTAAATTAGCCCATCAAGCTACCACCCTTTATGTGCCTTCCCACTCAGCACCTACATTGCATTTTTAGTTGCACTGAGGTGCCCAGTCTTTCATCACATATATTATGTTACATTTGCTTGATGGCAGGAAGCAGTAAACCTATGTGATCTGATGTTGTTAATCTTTTTCCCATTCATCACTGATGGGTTCGGTTCCTAGCCCTCGGAGCTGAGTCGGCCTAATACCAAGCTCGCGTACACCAAAAACTCTCGAGCTAAGCTGCTACTCATAATGCTCTTCTCCCAGTTACCTCCGATCTCATTTGCCGAGCAGCCATATAGCAGCGTTTCACCGAGCTCTCCAGCTAAGTGTCATATTTTTACAAATTTTGCTGTATTTTGAAACTTTTTTCTAATCTAATTCATTTTTCTACCCTATTTCTCTATCTACCCATCGGGTATTTCTTATACCATTGTTGGTAACGCCCATTCCTACCCTTGTGGTATCGTTTGATACCGTTATTGGTATCTTCCGTTTCTGCTTCTTTTTCTTTACTTTCTAGCAGTAATTTGTTTGTTTTCTTTTTGTTTGTTGGATATGTCTGAGAAAAAAGGGACTTTGGGGTTCAAACATTGCTCTTCCTGCAATGGCAAACTCCCCAACAGCGACTTACATGATGATTGTGTCTATTGTCTGGGGTTTTCTCACTTCTCTGTGAACCCTCCTTCCCAGATTTGCCTGAGTTTTAGTCAGCGGATGCTGAATGAGAAGAAAAACAAACTTATCTTGAAAGGCTTGTTAACCTCACCTTTCTCAGAGGCCCTTTTTGTGTCGGAGGTCTCAACCCCTCCAGTGAAGGACAAAAAACATCCACATTCAGACCCCTCTTCACCGGCTGGTGATAAGGGCAGGTCCCACAAACACAAGGCCCAAAAATAATTTACTGAACACAAGATTGCTTCCTCGGCTCTGAATATTCCAGTTGCTTCTGTTCTGAGCTCAGCTCCAGTTGCTTCTTTGGACATTATGATAACTTCGATGTCGGCGCCACCTTCTGCACCAACATCTATGGCACCAGTCATAACTATAGTAATGACTACGGCTCCGACCTTATTGTCTTCGATAGTCTTGGCACCTTCACCTTTCACCGCACCAAAGACTGATCCAACAATCCCCTTGGAGCCGATAATAACCTCAACACCTCTGCACCGAGTCCTTTCTTGACACCCTTAGTTCCTCTATTGCCTGTTTCCAAGTTAAAGTCTTCGGTGCTGATAATTCAAACACCACGGACCCAGTACTCCCCCTCATTGGACCTGTTCTTAGGCCAGGCTTATAGCCCTTTTCTGGACTGGCCTGTCTCCCCTTCGGGAGTGTCTGAATTTGATGTGGTGTGCCTGCTGGACGACCTTTTGACAGCCAGAGGGATAACAAACATTCCTAAGACTCATCCCACTTCGGGGTTTGGGTCTACTGCTCCCAGGACTCCCACTTATACTCCTCCCTTGGATCCATCGGTTCCGAGGCCCATAGCACTGACGTTCTTGGTGGGAACCCTTTCCTCGGCGCCGACAGTGACCCTCAGGTCCCAGAATTACTTGGCACGTTTCACGAGGCTCCAAAGGGATCTGATCTCTAAACTTTCTGGAGCCTTCGCGGGTCAAGTTTCTGACGGGGCATGAGATAAGGTTGCCTCTCTACTTGCCACCCTTGAGTCTTTCTCCAACTCGTACATAAGGTTGCTCTCCCATGCAACTGAAGGGGTGGCTAGAGCTGCGGGTGCAGGCTATAGTCATGAGACATCATGCCTGGATGCACATCTGTGACCTCGCAGACTCCTTCAAGTCCTCCTTTTTGAACCTCCTAATGAACCATCATCCTTGTTTGGTTCTAAAGTAAAGGACACACTGGCCAGGTGCGATCAGGACGGAAAGACCTTGTCTGCCGTTGGCCTGCGTTTTTCCAAGCCTCAACGTTCTTTTTCCAGGAATTAGAGGAGTGGGAAAATATGGCCCAAAAACTCTCAAGCTCCTGTCTGCAACACACACGGTGAAGATTCCCCTAGAAGCAGGGGGGGTTCCAATGGTGGAAGATGCCCCTTTAGGGGCAGACGGGGTCCCCAAAATCAAGACTCCAGGGATTCTTTCTCCGGGCGGTCTTATCAACAATTCTGAAGCGTTGCCCCGATTGCTTTCCTCTGGAAGCAGTCGGGGCTCGTTTTTCTCTGCACCAAACTGCCCTGCACTCTGTTGCAAACAATCAGTGGGTGCAGAGAATAATCTCCAGAGGCTATTACATCCCTTTAACATCACGCCCAAAACCTATAAAGAACCTTCCCGATGTTCCACTCAGTCAAAGGGAAGAAGCGGCTTCAGAGATAAGAAAGCTGTGTCAGAAGAGTCATCCAATCAGTCCCCCCAGACCAGTGCGGATCTGGTTTTCACTCAAGATTCTTTTTGGTGCCAAAAAAGACCTGGGACAAGGGATCTTTTTGGATCTCAGCCATCTAAACAAGTCAGTGGTTCAAACCAAATTCTGCATGGTCACTATACAATCCATTCTTTTTTTACAGGAGGATGTTTGGATGTGCTCGATAGACCTTCAGGATGCGTATTACCACATCAAAATGGACAAGCGGTCCAAGAGTCTCCTTCGCTTCCAGCTAGGAGCCAGTCATTACCAGTTCAGAGCCCTGCCATTTGGTCTCTTGTTTTCACGAAATGCCTAGCAGTGGTGACAGCTCATCTGAGACTTCAGGGATTCCAGGTGTTTCTATATTTAGACGATTGGCTCCTCTCCTCCCACACCAAGCGTCTCCTGACCATAGCCCTCCGCTACACTGTCTCACTGGTGGAGTCTCTAGGTATCACACTCTACTGGGAAAAATCCAATCTACATCCTACCCAACAACTGGAATTTATGGCAGTTTTCAATACTCGAACAAGCCTGGTATCCCTTCCTGCTCACAGACTTCAGAGGTTAAGATTACAAGTACAAGTGGTACTCTGTCAAAGAAAGGAGTCAGCAAGAGAAGTTCTCCAGGCTCTGGGGTCTATGGCTGTGGCCGTTCCGATTTGTTCCTCTGGCAATATTACATATGAGACTGTTACAATGGCTCCTTTTGTCCCAGTGGTTGGCAAATCTTCACCCCCTAAACTCACAGATCCTCATCACCAACTCCTGCAAGCAAGATCTCCTTCAGTGGATGAGGCCAGACGAAAATCTTTGGTGCCACCCCTTCCAGATCCATCAACCCAATGCCACGGTGACCATGGATGCTTCCCTGATAAGGTGGGGGGCCATTTTCAGGGAAAGACAGTCCAAGGCATGTGGTCCAGCTTAGAGGCCAACTTGCATATCAGTGTTCTGGAGTTGAGTGCAGTGCTGTTGGCATTGCAGGCACTACATCCGCTCCTTCCATCAGAAACAATTGCAATTCAGTCAGACAATATGTCAGTAGTCTGGTAAATAAACAAACAAGGAGGGACCAAATCCTACCCAATGTGTCGAGAGGCCATGAGAATTTGGCACTGGGCAATAGCTTCCAACCGTTTTCTTATAGCAACGCATATCCTGGGGAGCTCCAACGTGATTGCAGACAGGCTGAGCAGATGCATCCACCTTCCGCACGAGTGTCTTTCAATTTGAACGTGACGGCAGAAATTTTCAGCCGTTGGGGCCAGCCTTGCCGCGATCTCTTTGCTTCCCCTTCAAACAACAAATGCAGCAGCTTCTTTGCCCTTTTTCCCCCAGAAGGGGAGTCACCGAGATATGCTTTGACTCACGATTGGCCCACAGGTCTCCTCTATGCTTATCCTCCAATTCCCTTGATACCCCTATTTTTGAAGAAAGCAATTCGGTTGAGATGCAAGGTGATCCTCATTGCCCCATTCTGGCCTCAGCAAGTTTGGTTCCCTTCCTCTGGCCTTACCTATTATAACCTCCATAGATCCTGGACACTCGTCAGGACCTAATCTCTCATCCCCAAGGGTTGACTCCCCCATATCTGTCCACTCTCAAGCTGACAGCTTGGTTTCTCCACTTCCGTTAGTCGCCAGGCAGGAAACTTTCTCCTCACCTGGTCGGGATATTATTCTGGCCTCCCATAAGCCATCCACCAGAAAACTCTACAGAGATTAGTGGAAAAGGTTTGCTCTCTGGTCTAAAGAACAGATGTTAGACCCCTTCTAAGCTCCTGTATCTGTTATACTTCAATACTTTTCTGAGTTTTCTGAGAATGGAGCATCAGCTTCTACTATTCGAGTCCACTTGGCAGCTGTCTCCAATTTTCATAACGGTCTAGAAGCCGTTCCACTTATCTCCACCCACATTTGCAAGACCTTTCTCAAAGGAGTTTTCCATAGCAGACCCCCAATCAGGCAGCATATAGAGACATAGAATCTCTCTCTGGTGTTACAGTCTCTCTCTTTACCCCCTTTTGAGCCTGCTGCAAAATGTGACCTTAAGTTTATGTCATGGAAATCTCTATTTTTGGTGGTAGTCACAACAGCTAGATGGATATTGGAATTACAAGCTTTATGCATCAAGAGTCTGTATTTAATCTTTCATAAAGACAGAGTATCCCTTCGTACTAATCCATCTTTTCTCCCCAAAGTGATTTCTGATTTCTCTGTCAACCAGTCCATTGAGCTCCCAGTGTTTTTCCCAAATTATTCCAATAAAGGAGAATACTGTCTAACCTCATTGGATGTACATAGACAGTTATGTTTTTACTTGGATAGGACTAAATCTTTCCGCAATTCGGATCAACTTTTCATCTCCTTCTCTGGACCAAAAATGGGATGTGCCGTATCAAAAGTCACTTTATCAAAATGGCTCAGAGATTGTATTACTTTTTCATACTCACAAGCGAATGAACCTAAACCTGTCAATATCAAAGCTCATTCAATGAGAGCCATAGCAACTTCTGTTGCTTTTCACTCCAGAGCTTCTGTGGGCGACATTTGCACAGCAGCCATTTAGGCTAAACCCCATACTTTCATCAAACATTACAAATTGGACGTGGTCTCCAGGGGAAGAGTGGCCTTTGGCTCAATGGTACTCAGGAATGTTCTTCCACAAGGGCCACCCAGGTTTTCAAGTAGCTTGGGATTCTGTCCCATCAGTGATGAATCCGAAGAAGATTAAAAACATCAGATAAAGAAGTTATGTATTACCACAACATTCCATCTGTGTTGTTGATCTTCTTCCATTCATCACATCCCACCCTCCGTCCCCCACCAAAGGCTCCTGGTGGATCTTATGGGTCCTTGTGGTGTTTCTGGGTTTTTGCGCAAAAATGGCCTCTGCTTTTACTTCTATATGTTGCATACAAACTTGATCTGAGGTAACTGGGAGAAGGGCATTGTGGGTAGCAGCTTAGCTCGAGAGTTTTTGGTGTACGCAAGCTTGGTATTAGGCCGACTCTGTTCCGAGACCCATCAGTGATGAATGGAAGAAGATCAACAACACAGATGGAATGTTATGGTAAGACATAACTTCTTTTTTTGATCTGATGTTGCCAATTTTCATTCATTCCTCAACTAATGGGTTCGGATCTGATCCTGGTAGCATGTGGTTTCCAACAAACTCTCAAGCTCCTTCCCTACCTCCATAATGCACAAACCCCTAACATCTCTCAGATGTTTACATCTAGATGTGGTCACCTTCAGCTGTCGAGTGTTCAGTGGGAGATAAGTCTTTTTTGATATTTCTTATTTAAAAAAATCCTTATTTATGACTATTTCCTTAATCTTTAATCTTTATTTTTATTTTTAACTTGTTACTTCTGTCCTTTTCATACAGTTTTGAGTGTAAGCTTTCCTTCATTGGTAGGCCTAACTTTCCTTCCCTGCACCCTTTACGCTTTGTGTTTACCTCTTCCTGTACGATTGTTGGTGTTTTTTACTTTCTACAAGCTTACGGTAGTTCAGTACTATTGTTGGTATTTAGCTTTTCCTCTTTTCTTTTTTTTTTAAAAAAGCTTAGTTTAGTACTTCTGCTATTATGATGTTTCTTTCAGAATGTCTGAAAAAGGTCCTACAGGATTTAAAAAATGTGATGAGTGTGGGTGCAAGTTGCCTTATTCAGATGCCCACAATTTTTGTGTGTATTGCTTGGGTCTGGATCATTTACAACAGGACTGCAGTATCTGTCTTGGGTTTAACCACCGAGTACTAGCTGACAGGAAAAATAAATTGATTTTAAAAGGCTTGCTGCCAACTTCCTTTTCCAAAGCCATTACTGGGGTTCAATCCCCCAAACACAAATCTAGAGACCCTACAAAAAGGTCTAAGTATTTTGAGTCTCCAGCCTCCTCTTCTTCAGAAACTAGAAAGATGAGAGAGAAACTAGATCTGAAATTAGTTATGGTCTGACCCGCATCAGATCCAACCAAGCCTGTTCTGGGTCCTACACCCTCTGATACGAAACCTTTACCAGGGACAGCGTATTCTGCTAGTCTGGATCCAGTCCCATCCAGAGTGCCCTCTCCCTTTTTAGTGAGGCACTCCAAATTGCCATCCCTACCATCTTCTTGTTCCTCCAGGAGTCTCACAGGAGCAGATGTGGAGACGATGGTGAGGAAATTCTTCATGGAGCAAATTCAGATGGGAGTTCTCATGGTTCCTACCTCTTCTGGTCAGTAAGTCCAATCACCTACTACCTCACCCATTACAGCTCCTTTTCTAGTCCAACCTAATGTTTTAGAGTCTTTGGATCTGAGGGTCCCGAATCCATCTGGCTTGGATCCGAAGAAAGCACCGTCTTCAGATCCGAATACTGCTCTGAGTTCACCGGCTTTGACATCCTCGGAGCAGGATGACTGTCCGAGCCGAAGCATCCCTGTCAGATCTGCGATGTTGAAGTCAATTCCGAGGTTTTCAGAGCCATCTCTTCCACTCGTAGCCTTGGCACTGGATAACTCTGCTCCTCTGGTGGATTTTTCTCGAGGCGGAGGAAGGTAACAAGCCAGAAACTCCATTTATTGGCTTTGTTTTCTGTGCTCCAAGTCAGATGAGCCCTTCCCCCTCGGATGTACCCTCTAATTCTCAGATGATTTTGCACCATGATCCTCAATATTCTACCTCACAGGGACAGCCAGCTCAAAACTTCCAGACTACTCAGCAGGGTATCCTAATCTGTTGTAATACTTCACTGGACCACCCCACTGAGGAAGTCCCTAGGAAGAGAAAGTGCAAAAGGAGGCACTTGGACTCTCCTGAAGAGTCAGTCACTGAGGATACTGAATTCGATAAAGGAGCGGGGTCTCCAAAATCACCACCTGATGACATCTAATTTAAGATCCTTAAGCAGAAAGGTGGCTGGTCTTCCCAAGACCCTTCTCTGGAGGAATCAGCATTTCTGGAAGCCTTTGGGACTGGCCCGTCTACCTCCTAGGTTACTCTGCCTGCTGATAAGATCATTGTTTTGTTCTTTAGGTAGGCATGGAAGCAACCTGATGTGATTGAGCCAGTCCCCAAGAGATGAGACCGGATTCTGGCTCCAACATTAGGCAGGGAATTTTGGGGTAAAGGAGTACCATTAGATGCCATAGTTGTGGCGGCAACTACAAAAAAGGAACTCACAGAACAGAGTTCCATTGTCCATTCTCCTAACAGAGTCTAGGGCGATAGACAGATTTGAGAAAAGTGTTTATGCTTCAGAGACTTGTGCACTCAGATCACTGAACTATTTGGCACAATTTACGAGGCTTCAAAAATATCTGATTAAGGAGCTATGGAAATCTCTTTCTGGAACTGAAACTGCCAAGGCTCAATCTTCAGTAGTCTCTCAGTTGGCTACCTTAAAAACTATATCGAATTTGTCCATGAGGCTTATCTCGCACACTGCAGAAGGTGCGTTGAGGGCCACGGGTTCAGGTATTTCCATCAGGAGTCATGCCTAGATGCACCTGTGTGATTTTGTGGAGCCCTTCAAATCCTAGTTCGTCAGTGCTCCCATTGACGACACTTCAGTGAAGGACACTCTCTCCAGGTGTGAGAAAGACAGAAAGACCCTGTCTGCAGTGGGCATGTTTTTTGACCTCTCAAAGGACCTTTTCCAGGAATTAATGGAGAGGTCGAAAAATGTGGTTCAGAAAGTCCCAGGGTCATTTCCAGGGCAAACGTGGAGGTAGTTCCCCCAGAGACAGCGGGGAGAGCGATAATGGAAGGTGATGCCCCCATGGCAGAGGAGGCCTGCAGAACCAGGGGTGTAGAGATTCCTTTTTTGACAGACCCTTTCAGCACTCCTGAATGGAGGCCCAATTGCCAGCCTCTGGACGTGGTCAGGAGTCACTTATCTCTGCACCAGAGAGACTGGCTTAGATATAACAGGGTGCAGAGAATTATTTCCAGAAGTTATGTAATTCCATTTTTCCTACCTCATCCTTTGTCAAGGAAATTTCCCAGTGTTCCACCCAATCAGAATAAAGCAGCAGCACTAGAAATCCAAAAGCTGCTAGAAAAAAAGGTCCCACCAGACCAAATAGAATCCTGAACTTACTCTAGATTCATTTTACTGCCAAAGAAAACAGAGGACTGGAGACCAATTTTAAATCCCAGTATATTGAACAAATCAGTTCAAAATGCAAAGTTCCAGATGGTCATGGTTCAGTCCATTCTGCCCTTTCTGGGCAAGGTCAACTGGATGTGCTCAGTAGATCTTCAGGATGCATACTGTCACATAAAGATGAACAGACAATCCAGAAAGTACTTACACTTCTGGCTGAGAGTCACTATTAGTTCAGAGCACTGCCCTTTGGCCTTACCACAGCCACCAGGGTGGTCACCAAGTGCATGCCAGTGGTAACAGCTCACTTGATACTGCAAGGATTCTGGGTGTTTCCATGTTTAGATGACTGGCTCATTAACACCCTGACCAGGCATCGACTGATAGAAACACGAGGTCAGCTGCTACAGACTTGTTCACATCTCGGAATAACCATAAATTACAACAAGTCTCATTTACAACTAACCCAGACATTAGAATTCATAGGAACAGTGTTCAACACAGTATCTATGGTAGCTTCTCTTCCACTATTAAGAGTGCAAATAAGGATGCAGGTCAGGAAAATAATTTGCAGTACCAGAATTTCAGCCCAGTTGATTCTGCAAGCCCTGGGATCAATGTCAGTGGCAATAATTTTATTCCCTTTACTAAGATTCCACATGAGAGTTCTACAGTGGATGCTAGCAACATAATGGCAGTGCTTTCTCAACCCATATCATGTAGATAAGAATAACCCAAGTATGCAAACGATACATTTGCTGGTGGATGCAGTTACCACAGGTGTTACAAGGTTGTCCTTTCATCCTCCATCAGCCCAAGGTCATAAGTGATTGATGCTTCCCAGATTTGGCGGGGGGGGGGTTGGCATTTCCTGGGGAGAACAGGCCAAGGCACTTGGTCCCCCAGACAGGTCAACTTGCATATCAATGTTCTGGAGATGAGAACATTGCTTTTGGCATTGCAGGCATTCCAAGCATCTCTCCCTTTTGGGACAATTGCAGTCCAGACAGTCAACATGTCAGTAGTTAGGTACATCAACAAACAAGGGGGATCCAGATCTTATCCACTGTGTCAAGAAGCCGTCAGAGTGTGGGAATGGGTGATATCGTCCAACCGCTTTCTAATAGCAACGCATATTCCAGGGAAGTCCAAAGTGATAGCAGACAAACTGAGCAGGTCCATCTTACTACCTCACAAGTGGTTTCTCAACAGCAAAGGGATGGAAATGATTTTAAATTAGTGGGGCCAGCCTTCCTGCAATCTTTTTGCATCTCCCCTAAACAAGTTCAATAGCTTATCCCCCCCCCCCCACCAGGGGAATCCCCGAAGGATGCTCTACTCCACGATTGGCCCCCAATTCTTCTGTATGCTTATCCTCAGACTCCCATAATTCACAAATTCCTTCAGAAAGCAACCCAATTGAAGAGAAAAGTCATCCTCATTGCACCTTACTGGCCTTGACAGATTTGGTTTCCCTCCCTTTGGCCCCATCTACTATATCCACCGTTGATTCTGGATAAAATTCCAGACCTCCTGTCTCATCCAACAGACACGGTTCACTCAGATATCTCAAATCTCAAACTAACAGCATGTTTTTTCCAAATCCTTTAATAGCCAGACAACCAGTGCTGTCTTCCCCAGTCCACTCCATACTTTTATCTTCCCATAAAACTTCTACTAGGAAACTCTATAGGAGTAAATGGAAAAAGTTTGTTTATTGGGCAGAGCAAAATCAGATAGACCCCTACTCAGCTCCAGTTCAATCTGTTCTAGATTTTTTTGCGAGTTTATTTAATGAGGGTGCTAGTTCATCAACTATTAAAGTTCAACTCACAGTAATCTCTAACTTTCCTGCAGGATTTCAAAATTCTTCACTGGCTTCTAAATTGTGCAAGGCCTTTGTGAGAGGTACTCTTCTGCTAAGACCCACTTATAAAGACCCCATGCCACCACTGGATTTAAATTTGGTACTGCAAGCCTTAATTCATTCTCCCTTTAAACCTGCAGCTAAATGTGATCTTAAATTTTTGACCTAGAAAACTATCTTTTTAAATGGAATTACATCTGCTAGAAGAATTTCCGAATTTCAAGCATTATCTTCTAATCCTCCATATTTAATTTTTCATAAGGATAGGGTTAAGTAATGTACCAATGCTTCCTTCCTTTCTAAGCTGGTGTCAGAATCTAACATCAATCAATCCGTTAATTTGCCTGTATTCGTTCCAAAATTTACAAATAAAGGCGAATATATGTTACACTTACTGGATGTTCATAGTTACGTTTCTATCTACACAGAGCAAAAGAGATTAGATAGGCAGACCAACTATTTGTTTCCTATGCATATAATAAATTGGGCAAATCAGTTACAAAGGTAACTCTTATGAGATGGTTGACAGATTGCATTTCATTTATTTATAACAAATCTAATCTCCTCTTATCAAAGCCATAAAGGCTCTTTCAACCAGATCTGTGGCATCTTCTGTTGTGTTCCAGACTAGAGCTTCTATGGACGATATATGCGCAGCTAAATCATGGTCAAATCCTCATACTTTTATCACTCATCACAAACTAGATCTGGTTTCAAGGGGAAGAGCAGCCTTTGGCTCAACTGTATTCAGGAATATCCTTCCTTTGAGTCCACCCAGGAATTTAGGTAGCTGGGGACTCTGTCCTATTAGTTGAGGAATGAATGAAAATTGACAACATCAAATAAGAGTTATGTACTTACCATAATGTTCCATCTGTGTTGTCCATTTTCATTTTTCCTTAACTCCCCACCCACCAACCCCCACCATTTTTAATGATTGACTTCTAGAGGAATGAGAGACTTCAAGGACACCAGTGTCCTGTGTGTTGAACTCCAGTTATGGCATATCATTGTAGTTTTCCTGTCAAGCAGCAAACAAGATCTGAGAGATGCTAGGGGTGGTACATTATGAGTAGGGAAGGAGCTCGAGAGTTTGTTGGAGGTCACAAGCTAGTATAATGGCAGAGTTGGATCCGAACCCATGAGATGAGGAAGAATGAAAATAGACAACACAGATGGAACATTATGGTGAGTACATAACTTTTTTTTTTAAGTGCAGTCAGCATTATACCTCACCTTTATTCCTGTTTCTTTCCATGTGGAGGAAAAGATGAAATGAATGTGACATGGACAGTTTAACATGGGTCTGCATTTGCGGATTGCGACACGAAAGTTCTAAAATGATGTAGGCAGATGTCATTCTTATACTGGTATGCTGGGATGTAACAGAGGATGAGTGCATGCCATGTAAGAGAGGAAGGGTCCTAAGCTCTAGAAGTTGGGCTGGAAGTACAGGAACACCTAGTGGCTAAATTCCAGTAGTAAAGACTACTGCAACAGTGATTGATTTGAGTATCTGCTAAGTTACTTGTAAAGTTCTACTTACCATTAGGTTTAGAGACAATGGGCTGCTTTATTTACTCTAGGACTTCTGACGCACCTAGTTTGAACATTTGTTGAACAACTTCTGTTACTAATTATTTCAGTGACTCTGGTAACAGTAAAGTCTCAGTCTTCCATTCACTCCAGGTGATGTTCTTCGTGTTTCACTGTTGCAGTCATAACTGTAGGGTGTTCCTGCTGGCAGGCAGCCTGAGGTCGGCCAGAATTCCAAAGTCTGGGTCCGGCGTCGGCTGTACCAGCAAGTACCCTGACATCAGAACGCAGAGGTATAAAGCTGACAGCCGACGCCATCTTCTCCAGTCTTTCTTGCCGTGCGGTGGAAAGCAGCTCGCAAGTCGTTGGTTGGCGCATTCAGGACAACGTGCTTTGATTGTCTTCGGTCCGAAGTTTTCTACTTCTCTTCTCAAGCTAAGTACCCCGTTGGGGAAACTTTTTTCTTGCTCCTCCGATGTCAGAAAAAGTTAATAATTGTATATCGTGTGGAAAACAAATACCTCATAAAGATTTCCACTCTTACTGTCTACCTTGCTTAGGCCCTGACCACGACGTTTCTTGCTGTCGGTTCTGTGCCAGGTTTAATTCTTGCACTATCAAGCGTAGGTACGATTGGGCCTTGAATTATTTCGGTAGACGATTCAATTATAGGATGTCGTTGGATACTTTACCGACAACCGGAATTCAAAAGAAACGCAAGGACAAGGATAGGCCTCCGAGGTCCAAACAAGATACTTTGCAGCCGGAGCCAGCTTCGGGTTCGCGGTCATCAGTGAGGTGCTTTTGCAGCCCCTGTCGTCCGCCACTTCGGAACCGATGGCCGACACGGACTCCCATGGGGAGCCTTCTAGGCCTAGTATTTTATCTGCTGCAGGACCTTTGGACGTCGCTCCTTCAGATGGGTCTGGAACCGCTGTGCAGGTACCGGCTTCTGAGGGGGTTTTCAGGCCTTCTCTTATCACTATTTCTACAAAGACAAAGGCAAAGTCAAAGACTCCTGTTAAACCAAGGGTTTCTTCTCAAGCTTCCTCGGATACAGCTCCCAAGTCCCAGAAGCAATTACTACGGATGGCTGAAGATTTACTGACAGTGATTAGGGGTTCTCACCCTCCTCCAGAAAAAAGGCCTAGACAGGATATTCCTTATGATTCATCTGATCAGGCTTCTGTGTCTTCTGTCTCTTCCTCTGACCAGGATTATTCTTTTCCTCCTTATGAGCATTCTGATGCAGAGGACTCTATTCCCTCTGCTTCTCCCCCTGAAGAGTTCTCTTTTGGGGAAACCTTACATGAGATGAGGGAGCATTTTCATTGGGAAGGTCAGGATTATTCTGCTTCTAAGAAGAGACTTAGGGAATTTCTCCTTCTCCCTCAACACAGACCTTTGGCTATTCCTCCTGTACTTGATATTGTGGATGATGCTTTTTCTGAAGCTAACCTGAATCCTGATTCCTTGCCGCCTGCTCCTTCTAAGCCTGATAGATTTTACAGAGTCCCTGACTCCCATCAATTCTTATTTAAGAACCCTTCTGCTGATCCTGAAACCATTTCTCAGGGTTCTAGGGCTGCTAAGGCCGCTTCATCTAAAAATCCTATTCCCTCTGAAAAGGATTCTCATGCCTTGGACAAGTGGGGCAAAAAGGTTTACACTTCTGCTACTCTTTCTATTAGAGCTTTAAATTGCCAGTTTCACATGTTCAAGTATCAGCAATTTCTTTTGTCTGTTTTAAAGCAAAGGCTCTCTACCTTTCCTGCATGTGCAGAGGACAAGGAATTACAGGATGTATTGCATGCAACTGAACAAGTTAGCAAACATAGTTTACATTGTGGTTTTGATGCCTTGGAAGCTTCTTGCAGGGCCGCAACCTCTGATACTGTTATCAGGAGACATGCTTGGCTTCGTGAGCAGAATTTACCTGAGCAGGTTAAGGCTAAACTGTTAGATGCCCCTGTTCAGCATGATGTTTTATTTGGATCCAAGGCTGAGGAGGTTATTAAAAAGATGGAAGAAAAAGCAAAATCTATGCAGACTGTCAAAAGATTTTTTACAAGTTCAGCCTCCTAGATTTTCTAGAAATTGGCCCTCCAAAAATTGGTCCTTTCCCACGTCTGACAGGCCTCAAAGGGGAAGATATAGACGCTCCAGAGGTCGGGCGCAGGCTCAGGCCTCTTACAGGTCAAGACAATAGACTGCTTCTTCACCTAGAAGGGGAGAAGACAGACCTCAATCACAAAAGAAGCAGACCCAATGACTCTCTCTGTTGGGCTACAGGTCCTCCTTGCCTGGAAGCCCCTCTCGGAGGAAAACTCTCTTTTCTACCAAAATTGGACTCATATTACCCAGGACAAATGGGTTTTAGACGTGATTTTAAGAGGCTACAAATTCCACTTTCATACTCTGCCAAGGTCTTCGGGTTGGCCGGATCTGCCAAAACATCAATGGTCAGAGGCCTTAAATCAAGTGGACGCTTTATTGGCCATGAGAGCCATAGAACCTGTTCCACTTCCAGAGATGGGAAAAGGTTTTTACTCAAGACTATTTCTGGTCCCAAGGAAACAAAACTCATGGAGACCTATTCTGGACCCCTCAGTATTAAATACCTTTCTGCAGATTCCAAAATTCAAGATGCTTACTCTGCAACAACTTCTTCCCATGCTCTCCCAGGATGCTTGGATGGTGACATTGGACTTGAAGGAAGCCTATTTACACATTCCCATCAGACAGGAATGCAGAAAATACCTCAGATTCAAGGCAGGTTCGAGACACTTTCAATTCTCTGTACTGCCCTTTGGCTTATCTACTGCGCCCAGAGTCTTTACCAAGTGTCTGGCTCCAGTAGTAGCTTATTGCAGACTCCAAGGGATTCAAATTTACCCCTATCTGGATGACCGCCTTATTCAGGTGGACAGCAAGGATCTTTTACTTCAACATCTGCAGTTTGTTCAGCGTCTTCTCCTACTTCTGGGATTTTCAGTGAACACAAAAAAGTCACATTTAATCCCCTCTCAACAAATGATCTTTTTGGGAGCTCTTCTAAACACAAGCTTACAAAGGGCCTTCCTTACTTCAGAAAAGCAAGTACAGCTGGCATCAATTTTCAAGACCTTGGCTACTTTAACTCAGCTCACTGCAAGGAAATTCCTGCAGACATTGGGCTACATGGCTTCTTGCATCCTGTTGATCCCAAATGCAAGGCTTCATATGAGAAAACTTCAATGGTACCTAAAGAGTGTATGGTCTCAGCATTACCACAGTCTGGAAACAATGATACCTCTGATTCCCTGCCTCCAAAAAGAGTTCCTCTGGTGGTCCAGGGCTTGTGCTTTAAACGAAGGGAATCCCTTTCGTCTACCTCATCCTGCTCAGATCATTACCACAGATGCCTCGGATTATGCTTGGGGAGCTCATTACCTAAACAATTGCCAGCAGGGCTATTGGACAAAGAAGCATCTTCCCTGGCACATCAGCTTGAAGGAAATGTTGGCAGTCCAAAATGCTCTTCTAGCCTTCCAGAATCTTTTGCAACCAGGCCATCTTCTGATTCGCACAGACAATACCTCAGTCATGTGGTATATAAACAAGCAGGGGGGCTCTCACTCATACCCCCTTTGCGGACTAGCCATGAGTTTATGGGACACTGCTCTAAATCTGAATCTGCATCTTCAAGCTCAATTCATTCCAGGAAAACAGAATCTCTTAGCAGACAGCCTAAGCAGAAATCTTTTGGATCCTCACGAATGGATGCTGGACCCCAACTTATTCAGCAGGATTACGGCAGTTTGGGGTTGCCCTCTGATAGATGCATCTCAACTCAATCATCAGCTGCCTCTCTTTTGCACCAGGTCCTTCCACAAAACAGCTTGGAAAGTGGATGCCCTGTCTTTCACCTGGAGGAATCTTTCGGGATATGCCTTCCCTCCTCTTCCTCTTCTGCCTCGGGTGTTACTGAAAATAAAACAGGACAAACCCAAGATTATCATTTTGATAGCTCCAAATTGGCCTCGGCAGTTTTGGTATCCAACTTTAAGACACCTGTTCTTGGAACCTCCATGGATTCTGCCTCTGTTTCCTTCTCTTCTGTCCCAGCATCAGGGTCAGATGCTACACTCTCAAATCAAGACTCTTTGCCTGGCAGCTTGGCTCTACAAGGGCCTTTGATTCCTTCTGTTTTTCCCAAACAAGTTTTGGATGTTAGAACCTAGGCGCCCTAGCACTAGAAAATCTTATGCTTCTAAATGGAAAAGATTTTGTATTTGGATGCGGGATTGAGGTTCTGATCCTCTTTTGCCTGACATTTCTTCCATTTTACTTTACCTCTCAGACCTTTTGCTTAAAGGCCTCTCCTTTTCTTCCATTAAAATCCATGCTTCTGCTATCTCGGCTCATTACAACACTGATCCCCCCATCTTCTCTCACCAGCTGGTGAGACAATTCTTGAGAGGGGCTAAGAATTTAAGACCTCCCAGAACTCCTCCTGTTCCTGCTTGGGATCTTAATTATGTTTTGGAAAAACTAACTACCTCCCTTTGAGCCTGCTGCTGCTTCGGATATCAAGTTCTTATCCTGGAAGACAGCTATTTTATTAGCTTTGACTTCTGCCAGAAGGGTGTCAGAGTTGCAAGCTCTCATGGCTGTGGAACCATACCTTATTTTCCACCAAGACAGAGTTGCCTTGAGGACCAATCCTACATTTATGCCTAAGGTGATTTCTAAAGTGGCTTTAAATCAGACTATTCACCTTCCTACTTTCTTTCCAAATCCTCAAAACAAAGGGGAAAGGATTTTACATTCATTGGACGTACACAGACAACTACGGTTTTACCTGGACAGAACTAAAGATTACAGAAAATCTGATCAGTTGCTTATCTCTTATGCCTCCAGTTCTCTAGGCAAGGCTATTTCTAAACAAACTATTTCCAAATGGATTGCTCATGGGATAAGGTTTTGTTACTCTCACTTTGGGAAGCAGATTCCAGGTACTGTTAGAAGTCATTCTACTACAGCAGCTGCCACTTCAGCAGCTTTTCTCAGAGGAGTTCCTACCAAGGACATTTTGGAAGATGCCACTTGGAGTTCAGTGCATACTTTTTCTAAGCACTATAATCTCCCTTTGTATTCTAAGTCTAGGGCAGGTTTTGCCTCTGCTGTCTTGCAGGGTCTTCTGGCTGCTCCTTCTTCTGCATAACCTCCTCCCTCATCACATCTTTGGGATTCCACCCTACAGTTATGACTGCAACAGTGAAACACGAAGAACATAGTACAGTTGTGTACACCTACCATAAATGTAGATGATGTTCTTCGTCTCACATTGCTGCAGTCATAACCTGTGGGTAGTCCGCTGTCCTCGGTCGGCCCGAATACCAAAGTGTTAGGCTGGCGTCGGTCATGGTCGCTCAGAGCTGACGTCAGTACGCAGTAGTACTTAAGCGCATGACCGACGCCATATCCTCAGTCTTTCTTGCCGCGTGGTCCGAAGCAGAAGCAGCGTTTGCAAGTGCCATTCGGCGTTCTGAAATTTTCAATTTACGAGTTTCAGACCAAAGACCAAGTTGGGCTAAGTACCCCGTTGGGGAAAATTTTTGTCTTTTCTTGCCTCAGTTAATCCGGATGTCAGAAAAAGTTAATAATTGTATTTCTTGTGGGAAACAGATACCTCATAGGGACTATCATTCTCTCTGTATTCCTTGCTTGGGGCCTGAGCACGACGTAGTCGGGTGTCGCTTTTGCGCTAGATTTAATAAGCGCACCATTAAACGTAGATTAGACTGTGCTAGGCTTGTTTTCGGTAAGCGGTGTAACTACAACATGCCGTCGGATCCTCCGATGCCCGCTACCGCAAAAAAGCGAAAAGATAAATCTTTAAGGTCTAAACCGGATGAGTCGTCCGTTGCGGACGCCGGTTCTATGGAATCTACGGTTGAATCTGTGGATCCAGCCGAGGTCTCGGCTGAATCCCAGGGGGAACCTTTGCTTTTGCAGGAGTTGGCCTCTCAGGAGTTAGGCCAGGCCGAGGGTGCTTCTCAAGTATCTGTAGTACCATCCTTACAAAAGGTTATTAGGCCTTCTACCTCAGTGACTAAAGGCCCTGTTAAGGCTAAACCTGGTCTTACTGGTACGAGCCATAGCTCTAGTTCTTCTGGTTCTGTTCCTAAAAAACATATGTTGAAAATGGCAGAGGATTTGATTACTTTGATCAGGGGTTCTATGCCCCCTCCAGAGAAGAGGCCTAGGGTGGAGACAGATTTAGAGGGAATGGAGCATTCTTCAGATTACTCTGAGTCCTCAGCTGAGGATATTCAGGATTTTCCTCCCTATTCAGATTCGGATGCAGAGGATTCCTGTCCTTCTGCTTCACCTCCTGAGGATTTTTCCTTTTCTGAAACTTTGCATTCCATGAGGGAGCATTTCAAGTGGGAAGGTCAGGATTTTTCAGACTCTCGAAAAAGGCTTAGGGAATTTTTGTTTTTGCCACAACATAGGCCTTTGGCTATTCCCCCTGTTTTAGATGTTGTTCAGGATGTTTTTTCTGAAGCCTCTTTTAATCCTGATTCTTTACCACCTGCCCCTGTCAAGCCAGACAGGTATTACAGAGTTCCAGAGGCACACAAATATTTGTATAAGAGTCCTAGAACTATTGTTCAAGGGCCGAAGGGTATCAGGGCTTCTGTGGTTAAGAATCCAGTTCCTTTGGATAAAGATTCTAGAGCGTTGGATAGGTGGGGGAAACAAGTGTATACCTCTTCTACGTTAGCTATGAGGGCTTTAAATTGCCAATTTCATATGCTGAAGTATCAGAACTTTCTGTTAGGTCAATTGAAATCTAAGGTAGAAGCTTTATCTGAGGGTATAGAGTGTAAGGAATTGCAGGACTTGGTTCATGCTTCAGATCAAGTTGGTAAACATTCCCTGCAGTGTGGCTTCGATGCTCTTCAGGCTTCTTCCAGGGTGGCTGCTACTGGTTCAGTTATTCGTAGACATGCCTGGCTTAAGGATCAAAATTTGTCAGAGCATGTTAAAGCTCGGATTTTGGATGCCCCTCTTCAATCTGAAGTTCTTTTTGGTTCCTCTGTGGAGTCAGTTTTGAAAAAGATGGAAGATAAAGCTAAGTCTATGCAGACGGTTAATGATTTTTTGCAAGTGCAGCCCCCTAAGTTTAGCAGGAATTGGCCTGCAAGAGGATGGTCCTACCCTTCTTCGGATTTTCAGTCTAAGGGCAGGTCTAGACGTGGTAGGAGCAGGGCTCATGCTCAGGGTTCTTTCAGACCTAGGACTTGGAGTTCTCCTGCACAATCTTCTGGTGAGGGCAGGGGTCAGCCTTTTCGTAAACAGACCCAATGACCTGTATCTTCAGCTGCCAGATCCTTCTTTTCTGGCAGCTCCTCTAGGAGGAAAGTTGGCACTTTTCAAACAAAATTGGCATTTGGTCACCCAGGACAAATGGGTGTTGGAAATAATAAATCAAGGCTACAAGTTTTATTTTCACACTTTTCCCCCCTTCAAAGGCATGCCGGATGTACCTCCTCAGCAAAGGCTGGAGGCTCAGGAACAAATTGCTTTGCTTTTACAGATGGGAGCAATCCAGGTGGTACCTCCGTCAGAAGTAGGCCTAGGGTTTTATTCCGTCTATTCCTAGTGCCAAAGAAAGGAAACACTTGGAGGCCAATTCTGGATTTGTCCATTCTCAATACATACCTAGACATTCCAAAGTTCAAGATGTTAACATTACAGCAACTTCTGCCTATGCTAGGAAAAGATCACTGGATGGTAACTCTGGATCTCAAAGAGGCCTATCTTCACATTCCTATCAGGCCCAGCTGCAGGAGATTCCTGCGGTTTCGGGCTGGTACTTCTCATTATCAGTTCTCTGCATTGCCCTTTGGTTTATCTACTGCGCCCATGGTGTTCACAAAGGTTCTGGCTCCTGTCATAGCTTTCTTCAGATTGAGGGGAATACAAATTTATCCTTATCTGGACGATTGCCTGATTCTTGCTCAAGACAAAGACAAGTTACTTCAACATCTACAGTATGTAATGGCAGTTTTAAGGTGCCTAGGGTATTCTGTGAACGAAATAAAGTCCAGTCTAGTACCCTCTCAGGACATGTGCTTTCTGGGTGTGAGACTGAATACAGCTTCTCAGATGGCTTTTCTGACCCCGGACAAACAAAGAACTCTTCACCTATACTTTCAGCGATTATCAGTACTGTCCAGGCTGACTGCAAGGACAGTCCTTCAAGCCTTGGGGTTCATGGCATCTTGCATTCTAGTCCTTCCCAATGCCAAACTGCATATGAGGAAGCTACAATGGTATCTCAAACGTGTATGGACTCAACACTGCCACGATTTGGACACTGTCATTCAGATAATACCTTGCATCCAGAAGGAATTCTTGTGGTGGGCACAGGAATGTCACCTAAACAAGGGACTCTCTGTGACCCGACCAGAGGCGAGTCAGATCTTAACGACGGATGCCTCAGACTTGGCTTGGGGAGCACACTTCAATGGGAAATGGATTCAAGACACGTGGCCTCCCAGACTACAACATTTGCACATCAACATGAAGGAGATGTTAGCAGTCCAATTTGCCCTGATGGCCTTCAAGGACCTACTTCAACCAGGACAGGTGTTGATTCGAACAGACAACACAACAGTCATGTGGTACATCAACAAGCAGGGGGGAACCCATTCTTACCCTCTTTGCAGGCAAGCAATGATATTGCGGGAGACTGCTCTGAGTTTGCACATCAATCTTCAAGCACGGTTTCTGCCAGGAGCACAGAACTCCCTAGCAGATGTATTGAGCAGACAAATTGTGGATCCCCACGAGTGGAAATTGGATCCTCACGTATTCCAACAGTTGACAGTGGCTTGGGGAACTCCAGACATAGATCTGTTCGCTTCTCCACTAAATTTCCAATTGCCAAAATTTTGCACATGTTTCATCCAAAAGCTTGGAAAGTGGATGCTCTATCTTTCAGTTGGAACAACCTTCACGTCTGTGCTTTCCCTCCTCTACCTCTCCTTCCCAAGGTACTCTTGAAAGTCAGGCGGGACAAGCCTTGCATGATTCTAATAGCACCAGATTGGCCACGTCAGCACTGGTATCCTCTGCTGAGGAGTTTAATTCAGGAGCCTCCTTGGCCTTTGCCACCGATTCCTCACTTGTTGTCCCAGTCAAGCAATCATTTTCTCAATGTCAGGGTACAGTCCCTGCATCTAACAGCCTGGCGTATTCTGTTTTAGACCCTGGGGGGTCTCAGCTTCCTCAACAGGTTTTAAATGTCATTTTGGAAGCCAGACGGCCTAGTACTAGAAAAGTTTATGCTGATAAATGGAGGAGATTTTTCCTTTGGAGCACAGCAAAGAGCTTTGATGTCTCAGTGCCTAATTTGAGTTTTACACTACAGTACCTTACTGAATTACTAGACAAGGGTTTGTCTTTTTCCTCCGTGAAAGTTCATGCTGCAGCCATTTCTGCTCACTATGATTGTGACCCTCCTTTATTTTCTCACCCTTTGTTTAAACAATTTCTTAGAGGGGCAAAAAATATAAGACCCCCAATGAGCTCCTACTCCTTCCTGGGATCTCAATTTTGTGTTGGAGAAGCTTACTTTACCTCCTTTTGAACCTGCAGCTACGTCTGAGTTGAAGTTTTTGTCTTGGAAGACTGCTTTTTTGTTGGCCATTACGTCTGCTAGGAGGGTATCTGAATTACAGGCACTCATGGCAGTTGAACCCTTCCTGATATTCCATAAGGATAGGGTGTCTTTGCGTACTAACCCTACTTTTATGCCTAAAGTGATTTCTAATGTGGCCTTAAACCAGTCTATTCATTTGCCTACTTTTTATGCTGATCCCCAAAATAAAGGGGAAAAAGTCTTGCATTCTTTGGATAGTCACAGGCAGTTACGCTATTATTTGAGCAGAACTAAAGAGTTCAGGCAGACTCAACAGTTATTTATTTCTTTTGCTTTGGGTTCACAAGGGAAAGCTGTTTCAAAGCAAACTATTTCTAAGTGGATTGGCCATTGTATTGCTTTTTGTTATTCTCATCATGGAAAGAATGTTCCTGCTGGGATCAGACCTCATTCCACTAGGGCTACTGCCACATCTACTGCCTTTTTGAGGGGGGTAGCTACTAAGGATATTTTGGAGGCAGCTACTTGGAGTTCAGTGCACACTTTTACTAAACATTACCATCTCCCTCTTTATTCCAAGTCTAGGGCTGGGTTTGCCACTGCAGTTTTACAGGGCATGTTAGCAGCTCCTAATGCTTTTTAGTTTGCCTGCCTCCCTTTACCTTTGCTTTGGGATTCTACCCACAGGTTATGACTGCAGCAATGTGAGACGAAGAACATAGTACAGTTTTGTACCTACCATAAATGTAGATGTTCGAGGATCCACATTGCTGCAGTCCAATTTTCCCTCCCTCCTTCCCCTCTATAGTTTGGGGTTGCTGTGTTTCTTTTGGGATAATTATTATTTTCTCTATGGTGGTTGTTGGGTATTTACTATTTTGGCTATGGCCTTTCCTTTTTAGGCCTTCTGACATCTGGGGCAAGAAAGACTGAGGATATGGCGTCTGGGGCAAGAAAGACTGAGGATATGGCGTCGGTCATGCGCTTAAGTACTACTGCGTACTGACGTCAGCTCTGAGCGACCATGACCGACGCCAGCCTAACACTTTGGTATTCGGGCCGACCGAGGACAGCGGACTACCCACAGGTTATGACTGCAGCAATGTGGATCCTCGAACATCTACATTTATGGTAGGTACAAAACTGTACTTTCGAGTGTCTTCACTGTTGCAGTCGGTGTTTCCCTCCCACCAATCCCCTCTTATTTTTTTTGCTTGTTCTATCTTCCTCTTCTTTTGTGGTGTATTTGTGTTTCCTTTTTGGACACCTTTTGGTTACTTTGGGGGACTTCTGACATCTGGGGCAAGAAAGGCTGGAGAAGATGGCGTCGGCTGTCAGCTTTATACCTCTGCGTTCTGACGTCAGGGTACTTGCTGGTACAGCTGACGCCGGACCCAGACTTTGGAATTCTGGCCGACCTCCGGCTGCCTGCCGGCAGGAACACCCTACAGTTATGACTGCAACAGTGAAGACACTCGAACATCTACATTTACGGTAGGTGTACACAACTGTACTTTGTCTCTGTGCTATATTTTGTTAGTTTAGTTCTCTGAGGCATCTCCGAGAACACTTCTTTATTTTTTAATAAACATTTTCTTGACTCCTGTTTTTGTACTTTTGACAAGGATTCTTCTATCTGCACTTCATGTAGATATTCCTTGATCTCTCTTATATGAACTTCAACTTGTAAGCTCTGTACAGAATTCTGTACTTCTTTCCATGGCTTCAGCACATTTAATGTGATACACATTCGCTCTTTAGTTCTCTAACCTAATACTTAACTGCATTTATTTTTTCCACTACCTCATATGGCCTCTGCCATTTGGCCGGAATTTTGGTTTCTGTGGAGGGCACTAGCACTCATACATAGCAATGTGTTGTGCCTTATTTTACCTCCCTTTAGCTAGTGTTTGTGGTGATTGGGAGTTTCCCTTTTCAAAATGTTTGACAAGCCATCAACAGCCACAGGATACCAAATTCAGATTCACATAGCAAGTGTGTGTGTGTATTGCCTTGGAACTGCCCACCTGGAAGAACCCAGTGCTTTCGGTTGTAGGGCAGTCACTGACAGAAGAAATACATTTGTTTTGAAGGGACTTCTCCCTGCCCCTGTGAGAGAAACTAATTTCAGGCGCATTCCTCTGCATCTGGAGCCTCCCCTTTGTCAAGAAGCCTTCTGACAAGTATAAGGGAGAGAATGGTAATGATAGACTGAAGGAGAAACCAAAGGAATCCAGGAAACGTCTCTAGACAGATCCTTCTCTTCTGCTGTTGCTTCAACTCCAGCTCTAAAAATTCTAAAATTTTCTGATATGCTCTCTTCCTTGGCACCAATACAACCATATTACTGGAGGCTAGGTTCTCTCTAGAGCCCATTTCCTTGAGGCTACACTATCTATTCTTACAGGAGGGGACTTTTCACTGGTCTTCCAGGTCTCTGTCCATAGCCTTTTCATTGTGGTTAGTTTGGTCTACCAAAAATCTTTCTGAAGCAGACATGGATTGGAGGACGAGGAAGTTCCTCAGGACACAGATTCATTTGGGGGTTCTTCTGGCTCCAGCCACTATTGGATTAGTAAGATTAGGTCCTCCTTTTCATCCCATTGTTGCTTCTACCTGGATCTGTCTTCTGGGTTTGGGACTGTGGATCCAAGTACTGTCCAGGGCTTGTCCACATCTGATCTGAAAACTTAATTGTCTTCTACTCTGATTCCTTCTCTTATCCAACTTGTTCCGAGTAGCTCAGATCCAGAAGGATCTTTGGGCTGTAGTGTTGGCATTGGATCTGGGAGGATGGGATCAACTCTGAGGTTTTCCGAGCCATCCCTTCCTCTTGGAGCCATGGTGCTAGACAGTTCAACTCTGGCATCTGCTTCAGAGCCTAGTTGAGTTGGATTCATGAATCTGCCCTGAGTAGCTGCTTTGGCTTTAACCAGGATGATTTTTGGAATCTCCCTTGGCTTCTGTGTTTGAGGCCATCGAGAGAGTGCACACCGTGTCTGATGAGCGGACTTCTCTTCCTCACTTGGCTCCGTCCATCTCCCATTGAATCCCCTTTGGTCCTAATCCAACTCGTCCTTCCCTGTCAGGACAGCTGACCCCACTGAGCCTGGAGACAATCCATTTTGGGGACTCTCATTCTTCTTCTTTTGAGTCCTTGCCCGAACATCCTTCCGTAGAAGCTCTTCAGAAGCATGCATCTAGGAGGAGGCACACTGACTTCCCTCAAGACTCATTAACTGAAGACACCAACTTTGATGAAGGGGAGGGGGGTCCCTTAGATTCCACCTTGAGGACATCTCGTTTGGTGAGGTCCTTAATCTTTTAAGACAGAAAGGCGGGTGGTCCTCCAACGCCCCCTCCCAGATGGAGTCAGTGTTTCTTGAGTCCTTTGGCTCCAGCCCAGCTGCTTCTTGGGTTGTCCCACCTGCTAATAAGATGGTTGACCATATCCATACTGAACATGGAAGGAGCCAGACATAGTTGAAATAATTCCTCACAGGCCGGATAAGTTCTTAGTGTCACCCAAAGACCATCCTCATTGGAGCAAGGGTGCCGCCATCGATTCCTTGATGGTGGCATCCGCCACCAGAAAGGAGCTTGCTGAAGAAAGCTCTTTTGTCCACATCCCTAACAGAGAGTCCAGGATGTTGGACGGATTTAGGAAGCAGGTATATACTTCAGCAATTTGAGCTGAGGGGAGTGAACTACCTTGAACTACCTAGTGCACGTGACATGATTCCAGAGAGCTCTAACAAGCTGTCTAAATCTCTCTCTGGTTTCATCTCTGCAGAGAACAAGAAAACCTTGGAATCACAGCTGGCCACTCTCCAGTCCCTTTCCACTGAGTTGATATGCATTTTTTCTTAAGATGACCATGGTCACTTTCGGAGCCGTAAGGAGACATGCCTGGATGGGCTTTTGTGACTTTGCACTTCAGGCTGTCCATTGTCAGTGCCCCTTTTGATGACTTATCAGTCTTTGGGCTTAAAGTGAAGGTCACACTCCCAGAAATGAGCAAATTAGAAGATCCTTTCTGTAGTAGCTGTATGGCTGTTTACCACTATAGGTCTTTCCCTAGGATCCAGAAGGGAGGTAAGAAGATGTGGTTCCGAAAGTTTCAAAGGTTCTCTCTTGAAACTTCTGGGGATAGACCCCCCCCCCCTTGAGGCAGGGGGTGGGATTCTAATCATGGACGTCATCCCTGTGGCAGAGGTGGCCATCAAAATCAAGGTTTCCAAGACTTGTTCTCTGAGAGGACTTACCAGCGCTCCTGTGGTTGCCTGACTTCTGCACTCTGAAGGTACTTAGGGGCTGCATAACTCTGCACCCCAAGGCCTGGACATGGACCTCCATCACCCAAGACACACGGATGCAGAAGAATATTAACTAGAGGCTATTCAGTTTCCTTTCATTTCCTTTTCTTTTCACCCCTGCCATCAAGACAACTTCCCAATCTTCCACTCTCCCAAAGAAAAGCAGCAACTCTAGAAATAAAAAAAAAAAAAGTTGTTGGACAAGCAAGTCATCAAGGAGGTCCCCCCCCAGGCTAACATGGATCTAGGACTTACTCAAGATATTTTTTGGTGCCAAGAAAGAACAGAGACTTCAGGCCAGTTTTGTACCTCAGTCATCTCAATCAGTATGTCAAGTTCTGGATTGTGACGGTACAGTTCATTCTCCCATTATTGAGAGAGGACAACTGGATCTGCATGATAGACCTTCAGGATGCATACTACCACACAGTTACTGTCAGGTGGTCCAGAAGGTTTCTCCACTTTTGGCTGGGAGCCAGTCATATCCAGTTCGGATCCATGCCCTTTGGTCTCACCACAACACCCTGGGTTCTGGGTATTCCCATATCTGGATGATGGGCTCATCTCCACCAGGAATTTTCTCATCCATGCCAGGGACTGCTTGCTCTGTCATTGCACTCAGCTAGGTATTACAGTGAACTTGGACAAGTCCAAGTTTCTCTGTTTAGACAATAGAATTTATAGGCAGTCACCTGGATACAAGATGCCAAGTTGCAAGACTTCCAGAGAACAGGCCCACCATCCATACGTAAGTATTAGAAATCCTTTCCTGCCAGAAGCCACCATCAAGACTGATTCTTCACCTCCTAGGATCAATGGTTGTTTCCATTACCTTGGCCCCTTTAGCCAGATATCATATGGAAGTTCTTCAGTGGAGACTTTCAATGCAGTTGTCCGTCAGACATCAACGCATGAATTTCCAAGTATGTCCAACAGATATTTGCAGAATGCACGTATGCTGGTGGCTGCAGCCCCAGAAGGCCTTCCAAGGTCACCCCTTTGTACTTCCTCCTTCCAAGGCCATGGTGGGGGGTACTACATGGGAAGGAATACACTAGGTAGTTCAAGGTAGTTTATCACCCTCAGCTCAGGCAGTCTTCATATCAACAACATGGAGATGATTGCAATCTTTCTAGCGTTGCAGGCCTTCCAGGACTCCCTCCCTTCCTCTGAGTGATATCCATTCGGATGAACATGTAAAGTAGTTTGGTGCCTCAACAAATGGGGAGAACATGCTCCTATCTGTTATGTCAAGAGGCAATTAGAGTTTGGCAATGAGTGATATCCTCCTATATTTCTTGTAGCAACACACATCCCAGAGACATCTAGTGTTCTAGCAAACAGGTTAAGCAGGTCTATCCTTTTACTTCAATTGTGGCCCATCAGTCCAATGATGGCAGAGCAGATTTTCTGTCTTTGGTGTCGACTGTGCTGTGATCTGTTTGCACCCCCCCTCCCCCCAGTACAAAGTGCAGTAGGTACTTTATCTTGATCCCTCAGGAAGAGGAGTCACTGAGGGATACTGTGACCCACATTTGGCCCCCGGACTGCTGTATGCTTTTCCTTCAACCCTCCTTATCCTAAAATTCTTACAGAAATCCTCCAAGAGGAAGGTCACAGTCTTCCTCAATGCTCCTTTCTGGCCTCAACATGTGTGGGGTCCCTTCCTCTGGCCTCATTTGATAAACCCTCCTTAGATGCTTAATCCCATTCCAGATCTTCTGTTTTACCCATCTGGGATGCCTCATCTGAACATTCAAGCCCTCAGGTTAATCACTTGGGTTTCTCCATTTCAAATGATGGCTAGCCAGTCCAGGCTTTCCCCTAAAGTAATCCACATTATTAATTTACCCCAAAGGCCATCGACCAGAAAGGTTTACAAAAGCAAATGGAAAATGGTTGCTGTTTGGGCCTCCCATAGGAATCTGGATCCCTTTTCTGTTCATTTTCCAGCAGTTTTAGAATTTCTGACTTCCCTTTTTCACAGCAAGGCCAGCTACTGTACTTTTGAAGTCCAGTTAGCTGCCATTTCAGATGTTCATATTGGAGAAAGTCAGTCCTCTTATCGCTTCTTTTAGATTACCCAAAGCCTTCTTTTGGGGTTCTTTCTTTCTCAGACTTATCCTAAAGGATTCTGTTCGTCCTTTGAAATCGCCATCTTGTTACAAGCTTTAAGTAGGCCTCCTTTTGAGCCCACAGCCAAGGTGGACCTCAAATTTCTAGCTTAGAAAACATTCTTTTTGGTAACAGTTACTTCAGCTACTGGAACTGCAGACTTTTTCTTGTAAGCCTCTTCATAAGAATAGTGTGTCCCTGCAATTTAACCCATCCTTTATTCCAAAGGTAGCTGCAGAGACTTCACTAAATCAATCTGACAGTTTTCTTCCCTAATTTTACTAAGGGGAGTACATTACTGCATTTGTTGGATGTGCATTGTGAGCTCTGTTTCTACCTTCACCATACAAAGAAAATTAGAAAGTCTGATCAACTGTTTGTTTCTTTTTCAACAGCCAAATTGGGGCAGGGAGTCTCCAAAGTGACTTTTCTTGATGGTTATCCAACTGCATCTCGTATGTATATAGAGTGAAAAGGAGTTGACCTTTCCTAATCCCATCAAGGCTCATTCGACTAGATCTGTCGCTACTTCTGCCTTCTTTTCAAGAGCTACTGTTTATTTATATTTGTTTGCCTGGAAAGCCAGTCTGGGAACTGAAATGTACATTTTCAGTGGAGGTCCTGGGAGAAAAGCTTCAAAGCAAGGATAGAAATACATTTTGCCAATTCAAAAGAAAAACTGTTAAACAAGTTTTTCAAAACTAACGGTCATCAAACATTATTTTTTAAATAAACATTTGGTTTATTCTATTCCCTGTCCTAACAAGGATGAGAAGTCATTTGATAGGTTTGGGAAAGTGGTGTAATTTTCTTGCAAAACTTGTTTTTATAATTCTGAGCTGTCAGGCTGATATGTCAATGTTTATGTCTGCCTGTTTTGAGAATATGAGGAATGTTTTTGTCATTGGTTTCATCTTCTAAGGAGAAATCTACTTTGTGTAATTTGGTTGCTTCTGTGTCTTTAGTGGCTACCCACTGATTGAAATATACTTATGTTTTGCTGATGCCTCGTTCAGTGCTGTTCCCAAAGAATCTGTTAAAGAGAGGTTTTCTTGGTTGCATTTTCAAAACCTTCCAGATGTCAAAAATGAAGTTTTGAATTCTGCTTTGGACAGAAAGTCAGTTTTGGAACTTCTGCTGCAGAAGTCCTTGTAAAATGTGATGAGAGAGGTTTGCTGATTCATTGGCATGCTCAGTTTTTCAACCTTCCTTTGCTATGTTGGCCAAGGGATTTAATGCTTCCTGTACTACGTTCTTTTGAAGGAAAATAGAGACTCAGCAAGCTGATGCTAAGCAAATGGTTAAAAAAACTGAGAGGGAGTTTCCAAAAGGTAGAAGAGTCCCCCAGAATTAACAGTAGTCTAAGTCTGTATAACTGTTTACAAGACTTCCCCTCTCTTACCCTGGCTAACCCTAAGTCTATCAAGTTTACCTTTGGCAGTGGGAGTCTCTTCTTCCTCTTTTTGAGGGATTCCTCATCTGTTTTCACACACAACTCTTCTTTTCCCTCCTGTCATGGAGCATATGTTTTCTCAGGAGTGTTAAAAACTCTCCATCCTCATCTTTTTTAAGTGAATGGTTTTATTCAAAATTGCTTCTGATTCCAAGTTTATTTTGTTACTCCTGATTTTTCCTTGCGAGTTTGATGGTAACCTTTGATTTAAATGATGCATCTCTTCACATTCCCAGATCAACATTTTACAAGTTTCTATAGGTCTTCTGTGTCTGGATCATATTATCTGTTTATGTGCATTACACTTTGGTCTGCCTACTGCTGTAAGGGTACTAATAGTGTCTAGCATCTGTGACAGACTACTGCAGACTGCTGCATAGTAATTACATATTTCCTTACTTAGGTAGTTTGCCTTTCTTTGCAGAGTATTTCCCCAAAGTGTCAGAAATCTCACACTTGGTTAAGGGATCTTCTACACAGGCTTACATTGCAGAATATACAGATATCTTGTGTGACTAATTCTTACAGGATTGTTTCACAGAGATGTGTCTAGGACACACTATGAACAAGACACCACAATTCAAAGAGCTTTTATTGCGCTGGATAAAGTAGATCTGTATCTAGATCTGTTCCTGACTGCTGTTTCAAGAAATTTCCTCAGGATTCTGTATCTCATGATATGTGATTTTCATTATATCTTATGCAAGGCTCCAGATGGCACCAATACATTGGTACCTGTAATCTGTATGGTCCCAGCATCAGCATCTTCTCAGTTACCAGTTTTGAGTTTAGTCAGTAAGAAGATTTTTGCTGGAGTCGCTATATTTTTCAAAATTCCGGTCTCCCTTTCTCCCTCTCAGTAGAGTAGTTCACTACTGACATTTGAGATTTTGCTTGAGGATATGGGGATAGAAGTACAAGGTCTTTGGAACAGACTATACCAACGGAAGTGCAAGGTCTTTAGAACAGAATATGCCAACCAGAGCACATAAAAATATAACACATATTGGCAGTTATAAATGTTCTCAACTCTTTCATTTATTTTGGTACCTTGGACCATTACAAGTGTTTACAGACAGCACAACAGTGATGTGGTGCATAAACAAGCAAGGAGGAACCAGTTCTACCCGTTATGCAGATTAGCCATGGTAGCCTAGGAGCACAGCTTTTGAGCACAGTCTCCCCTACGGGCATCTTACATGCTGTCACATCAAAACTGTGTGGCAGATGAGGTTTGCAGGAGCAGGAACAGGACAGACCCTCACTAATGGAAGTTGTATCAGGGAGTTTCTCAAGATCTGATCCAAGTAAAGGAAACACCTCAAGTGGGTATTTTTGCCTACACTTCCAACTATCAGTTGGAGGAATTCTGTCCCAGGTCCCCATCCTTGAAGACCTGGAGGACAGATTTTTTTTTTCCTTTGAACAGGAGTTTTCCTGTATGCTTTCCACCTTCTGTAATAATAATATCCTGAGTCTTTCTAAAGATTCAAAGGGATTCTCCAAAGATCATTGTGGTGGCTCCCTTCTGGCTCAGGCAACAGCAGTTTTCTCTTCTTTTGGAAATGGCCAGGGACAGTTACCACAAGCACCACACAGACTGAATCTGCTCACACAAGACAAGGGATGTTTGACACACCCTGACCATGACAACTTTAACTGACTGCCTGAATCATAGGATCTTAATACCTTTAAGGCACCTTTTTTATGATCATGTGCAGTTTGGAAACAACAAATCCTGCTTTTAGAAAATCAAACATTAGTAAATGGAAATGGTTTTCTAGCTGGTGTCAAAAAAATAACCAACAGTGTTAGTGTTTCTCTGGATCTGCACTATTTGTGAGAGTTATTATGCTGTGGCCTGTCTTACTTCTCAATCAAGGTTCATGTGTTAGCCATTTCAGCATGTACCCATCGATCCCTCCTTTTAATGCAGTTTCTTCTGAAACCGTATTTGAAAGTGATTTTGCATATGAAGCCTTCTAAAAACAGGTGGCTTCTCCTTTGAATCTGTATTTTGTGTTAGAATCAATAACTGTTGCTTCTTTTGATCCAGCTTATCAGGCTGACTTGAGTTTTTTTCAAACACCTTTATTGAATTGTCACTTATGCCATAGTCAAATTTACTTTCATGTAAAAGTAATCGCACTATAATTAGCATAACAAATATTGTACTACATATATTGCTATATATCATATAATCTAAACAACATTACATACATTATTCAATTCCTGCCTTTTTTTTAATACAACAAACACTTTATTAAACCATCACTTACTATATAGGCAATCATATATTTATGCAAATGAAAACAAACCACACTTATACAATCTTAGTTGCAAGAATTTTGCATCACAAATCATATTTACACACTCCCAGTTGCAAATATTATACATCACTTATAATCAACCCAATCTTTTTCAGTCAAACATTACGTAGCTCGTTTATGGGATCTAGGACTGTTTAACAAAAGTTCAATAGTCCGAATCCACATTCACAGACACACTTTAACGAAAGTGCTTTTACCAAAAAAGCACTTTCATTAAAGCACATTTAAAAAACATTAAAAAAAATTAAAAATGTGTTTATGTAGGGGGGCAAGCCCCCCTGCACCCCCCATGTGGGAGGCTGTGCCCCCCACACCACCTGTACTTTAATATTCTCACTCCGAGATCGCACTACAGTGGGGAAAAGGGGAATTTTCCCTTATCCGTACTGTAGTACGACCTCCACAACAGGCATACTTATGCAAAAGTGCTTTTTCGGTGAAAAGCACTTTCGCGTAAGTAGGGCCGGCCATTTCACATTCGGTGAAACGGCCATTCGAGCATTAGTCCTAGACCCCATTTATGTCCTGCCTCCTTTTAAATCTCATTCCTCCCTTGTATCTATTGCTCCCAGAGTTTCCATTTGTTCCTATGTAGTTTGTTCCTACCCTTTTCTAAAGATCTCAATTCCAGTTGCTTTTTCTCTGTTACTATATTTACTACTACTATTATAGTTGGTTTAGATTTTGATTTCCATTTTCTAGTAATTGATTTTTTGGCAGCCACCAATATTAGACACATCAATGACCTTCCAATGCCTAGTCAGTTCTGATTCTGTATCATAGCTCAGAAAAATCATCTCCCTCATAAGACCAATTTGCCCACCTAGCATCTCCGGCAGTGCATCCCGCAGGGAATCCTTAAAAGTCCACCAGTTCACCACACTGCCAGAAAGTATGTTCCCAACTACCTCTTTCTTCCCTGTCATACTTCCAACATTTGCCGTCTGCCTGAGGAAAAATTCTCTGGAGTCTACTTGGGGTATAGAAATATCTATGCAAACATTTCCAGGCAAAAATCCTAAATCTTCTAGATTTTGTTGCATATTTGGGAGACATACATGTATCCTCCCATTGTTTCTTTATGAATTGCTTATCCAGTCCCTCTTCCCAATCCTTTCTAACCTCCTCTGATTGATTCTTGTAGTTATCATGCAATATTTTATATACTGTACTAATTATTCCTTTTGTAATGGTAGCTTCTGTTCTAGATTTTACTAACAACTCTACCAAGTGCTGGTCTTTTGTTGAACACCCTCCTATTTATTTCTCTTTGCTTATACTCTGATATCAATCCCTGATAGGGAAGGCATTCTCTAACCTGCCGTCCAAATAAATTCTTGGCATCTTCCCATTCTGCCATCTGTCCCTCTCTAGTTATTTGCTCCCAGTACCTTGGTTTCTTTGCCAGTATTTGCCAATAAAGTCTGGCCCCCTCTTGCCTGTTGTCGATATCCCTAATTGCAGTCATCCCTATTGTCAGAATCTCCTTTCTCCAATCTGGTCTTGGTTTAGTTCTTAGAATACTTTCTGCTACTTTATGGATATAATATTCTGTATGATTGTTATTATTCCCACCTTTTATGTATAACACCTTTTTTGTTAAATGTCTATCTAATTCCAGCTTTTGTGTTACAGGCATGCACCGTTTGGCAGATTGAACTTTTATACAGTTTTCTTGTCATATCCATTTGAGCCTGTGTCATATCTTGTACATTTTTTTTAATTTTATTGAAAGCCCTCAAACAAAAAGAAACACCCTCAATACCCCCTCTAAAACTTATTAACTTAATACTAACACATAAAACTTTGTACACCTTCAAATATTGAAGTTTTACCCTCCTAATCCGAACAAAAGTTCCAAAACTAATAGCCATACTTACAGAATTGAGTTAACTTAAAAGAAAGTTTATCTGTGCTAAGATCCATGGTACAGCCTGTGCTTCTACTAAGTGCTGATTGGTTTTGTTTTATCTTAATAGCTCTCCTAGATAGGAAACCTCCTGAATGCTTTCAGAGAACATTATCTACCTTGAGAAAATCCCTGAATGTTTTCAGAGAACATTATGTCCTAGCCAATTTCTCTTTTCTTTTTTTCCTCAGCTCTCCACTAGACTGTAGCCAATTTCTCTTTATCAGATTGTTTCCATGGAAACATGAAGACCACCTGTAGAATTGTTACTGAGCATACATGTACTTGCTAGAAAATATCCTCCTAATATTCAGTGTTCTTTTTCATTTACTTGCTGTCTCTTAAAATGTGTTACTAAATCAATCTAAGGTCTTTAATGCAGTCATTCCCCCATGCAAGAATGAGAAAAAGCACATTACTTTTTCTTTTAGCATGCTTTTTAACCATTTTTTTTTACATTGCAGTGCCTACATTTCCTTAAATTGAACAAGAAGAAAGAGAGAAGAAGGGAGAAAGAAAAGAAAAAAAAGAACAGCACCTTTTTACAATCCCCATTACACTTAAAAATAACTTTAAAAACTTTACTTTATAGCATGCAAGGAAAACCACATGCCACAAAATTTGTACTGTTTAAGAAAAAAAATCTTTACTTATAGTTAACTTTTTCCTTCCTCTTCCCCTCCCCAAAGCACTTTTCCAAACATTAATGACACAAAGTAGGGCATATGCTTTAGAGTCCCCCGCAAGTCCAACAGATTTTGAGAAAGCCCACTGTTTCCAGATTTTCTTGTTTTTTCATATTTCACAAATATAATTATTGCATTGTAATCCCATATTGTTACTGTTTTTATTACTGTTCATGTCTGAAATCCTGCCTCTGCTTCATTTCCAATGTACTCTTGAGTCTTCTAGTTAACTCTTGTGCTCCCTTCCTTCTCTCCAGCATTTTCTGTTGAAGAATTTTGAAAAGGTTTCACAGGTACAGTCCCACTGCAGTCTTTATTACCAGAAGAACAAGAAGCAGAATCTCTGTTTCACAACTTACTTTTTGTTGGATAAACTTTTGTATTTCCTCCTTAGCATATACTTCATCAAAAAAGGTGCTGTCCCTCCAGGGAAGAATACCTTGAAGACAGCTGGGCATACCTCTCAACTGCAAAGATTTTTGCAGAATGTCCAGATTTTTGCCTCATACGTTTGGACCGTTCATAAAATTGTTGTTTTCTGAGAAATTACTGGCAAATCATTAAAGACTGAAATTAGAAAATAATGACAGACATTTGACTTTTAGAGTTCATACCCTTCAGAAAATTCATGGTAATGCAAAATGTTGTTCTGTCAACTTTGTAAGATTTTAAGGCAGTATTTTAAAAAATGTCTGTATTTTTGGGGCTTTGTTCCCCTTCTCTTTATGGCTTTGTCCAGATTTCTTGCTCTAAGAGGTTGAGAGGTATGCGTGCTGGGTACAGCAGTTTGAATCTCACACCTGCATCTTGTCATTCCCTGAATAGTGGAATAAATTTTCTCCTCTTATGTCTGATGTATGAGTAATCATTCTTCACAAATACTCTGCTGTCTCCCACTTTTAATACTTTGTCTTTCTGCCACAGTTTTGTCAGAATCATCTCCTTCTGCTGGTAGGATTGCATCTTTACTATTAATGGTCTAGGTTGCCTTCTTATAGCCAGGTTTGGATTATACACACAATGTGGCCTTTCAGCTAGCAATTCTTGGTGTGGAATACCACTCCAGTTGCTTATTTGTGCTTTCATAAAATTAATACAATCTGTTCCCTACGTGCTCATTCCCGTAATTCTGTCATTTTTTGAAACATCTCTTCCTGGGCAGTCTCATATTCAGCCAATGTTTTCTTCATTTCGGCTTGTGATTTTTGCAGCTTTATCATCTCATCTGAATATCTGATCATAGGAGGTTACTAGACTAATGGCCCTGGGGCCCTTCATAGGACGTTACTAGGCTATTGGCTCTGAGGCCCTTATAAGCCTAGCCAAGAGTTTAGCCTATGTTTAGACAAGTCAGCACCCAAAGCTCCTGTCCAGCAGGGACACAGGTGGAATTCCAGGGCTGTATTTTCTGTTTCCTATCCAGTTATCCAGGTTCTGCTTAAAAAGGGATAATGAGGTACTCTGCTTGACGTGGAGAGGGAGTCTCTTCCACAGGTGGGAGAGTCTCTGGGACACAAGTCTGTCCTGCCAACAAGTCCTATTGATATCACAGACCAGGTTGAGGTTGTATGTATGGATTGCTCGAGTGGAGCTTGACTTGTGGATATGCAGCAGTCCCATCAAGGCGGGGTCGGAGATTGCTTTGTATGCCAGACAGAGGTCACCTCTAAGGAGTCTGTATAAAACCGAGTAGAGGGACAGGACTTTTCGCCTGTTTGTTAGGGTAGATGTTTGAGGCCCTGGATTCACCTGGTGCGGAACCTCTGTGCTCTTTCCAGCTGCTGCATGTGCTTTGCGAGGTACATGCCGAAGGGGGCGTTGTACACAATAATTGGCCTTATAAGGGAAGAGTACAGGGATGTTATGACCTCTTTGTCCCTGGATGAACTACCCTTACTTATGAGGTGGGCCATGTAGAAAGCTTTCCGTACAACAGAAGCAACATGGTGGTCAAAAGTCAGGTTGCTGTCAACCTGGCTGCCCAAATCCCTCATTACGGATTGTGTACTTAGGACGTTATTAATGTAATAATATGTGGGGACGTCACTCTCCCCAAAGAAGATGATGATGCATTGTTTGGCATTCAGCTTGAGGCCATGTTTCTGGCACCAGTCATTTGTTTGGGTGAGACCCTCTTGGAGGACGTCCACATCACTTGGGGAATTGATGACTGCGCCCAGCTTGCAGTCATCTGCAAACTTGGTCAGCTATAGCCCACTGGTTTGGCCTGCACCTCAGAGAAGTATATCCCCAATAACAGAAGCCCCAAGACCGATCCCTGGGGTACACCGCTCTTTACGGGTCTACAGCTTGAGGTGGCTTCTTCTATTTTGATTAGGTGGGTTCTATCAGTGAGCCAATTTACTACCCATCTGGTAATATATGGATTGATGACTAGTTGAGAAAGTTTATCTACTATGCCCAAGTGGGGAATAGTGTCAAAGGCTTTGGCCAGGTCAAGGTAGGCAGTGTGCACAGTCTTCCCCTTGTCCATGACTTTGGTGACTGTCTCAAAGAAGTTGACCAGATTTAACAGACATGACCTACCCTTGACAAAGCCAAAACTGTGTGGGGTCGAGTGTTTGGAGGTTGCCAATGTCCCTGTTAATGAAGTCCATGATAATCTGTTCCATGGCCTTGCAGATCAGGCTAGTTAGGCCAATGGGTCTATAATTTCCTGGATCGTTAGACGCGCCACCTTTGTGTAAAGGGATGACAGTGATTGTCCTCCACTCGGCCGGGACAAAGACGGTACTCATGCTTTGGTTGAATAGGGTGCCTAATGGTGCTGTAAGTTCATGCCTGAGTTCATGTAGGATGCAGCCTGGGATGTTATCGGGTCTCATGGAGGCTGTATTTTTTGTTTTTGAGAGGGCAGTGATGACCTGTTCCCTAGAGATAAGGGGGGGGGGGGCAGGTACTGAGAATGTTCTGATTTACTGGTGGGAAAGGCAAAGTTTTCGCTGAATCTGTCAGCCAGTAGATTGGCTATATCTACAGCATTTGTGTATGTGGTGTCCTTGACCACCAGTTCTGAACAGATCTGGGTGCTTCCTGTGAGATTGTGGACATATGTGAAGAAGGCCTTTACAAGTCTAGCCAAGAGTTTATCCCCAAAAAAGAAACCTCAGTCAGCACCTGTCACCCCTGTCAATGAGGGACATAGGTGGAACCCCTAGTACAATTTTGTGGTTTCCCGTCCACTCATCAAGGTTGTGCTTGAAGAGGGTCAGCTAGGTACTCTGTTTGACGTGTATGGGAAGTCTGTTCCAGAGAAGGGGCAGCCTTTGGGAGACGAACATGTCTTTCTAGCAGGTTTTGTTGTTGTTACATATTAGACTCAGGCATTTCGAGCGGGTAATGTGTGAGGAGTTAGATCTGCAGATATGAAGCATCTCTAGTAGGACAGAGTCCAGATTGCCTTGTAGGCGAGACACAGATCACCCCTGAACAATATGTATGAAACCGAGTAGAGTGATAGTGACTTGAGCGTGTCCGCATAGGACAGGTGTTGGAGGCCATGGATTTTCTTTGTGAGGTATTTCTGTGGCCTTTTCAGTTGGTGCAAATGTTTGGAGAGATACATATCAAACGTGGCGTTACACTCAATTATTGTTCTAATGAGGCAGGAGTATAGAGAAGTAATACTCTCTGTTTTTCTGGATGCAATCCCTTTACTTATGAGATGAACCAAGTAAAAGGCTTTTCTAACCACTGCTGCTACATAATGGTTGAATGTGAATTTGTTAACCTGAGTACCCAGGTCTCTCACCACAGGTTGTGTACTTAAGAAGTTGCCGTTGATGTGGTAATCAGTAGGGGGTGTGTTTTTGCCAAATCGTATGATGATGCATTTATTTGCGTTTAACTTGAGGCCATGACTGTAGCACCAGTTATTAGTTGCTGTGAGACCCTCTTTCAGTATGTTAACATCATTTGGGGAGTCAATGAAAGCACCCTGCTTACAGTCAGCGAATGTGGTCGGCCATAGGCCTTTTGTCTTTGCTTGGACCTCTGAGAAGTAAATGCTAAACATTAGGGGTCCCAGGACAGATTCCTGGGGAAATCCACTAGTGACAGGTCTGCTATCGTTGGTGGAGGTGCCTGTTTTGACCTTGTGGGTCCTGTCGGTAAGCCATTTGGCCACCCACCTGATAAGATAGGGATTTACGCCAAGTTGTGTTAGCTTTTCATTGATGCCCAAGTGGGTGATTGTGTCAGAGACCTTGGCCAAGTCAAGGTAAGCTGTATGTACTGACTTTCCCTAATCCAGGGCCTTGGTGACAGTCTCAAAGAAATCAACCAGGTTCAACAGGCAGCATCTTCCCTTGACGAATTTGAACTGGGTGGAGCTAAGTGCTAGGACATTGCCTATGTCCTTGTTTATGGGATCCATAATAGTATGCATGATGGCTTTACAGATCAGACTTGTCAAACTACTGGGGCGATAGTTTCCAGGGTCAGTAGTGACACCATGTTTGTGCAAGGGGATGACAACGGTAGTTCTCCACTCTGCTGGAATGAAGCCTGTACTCAGGCTGTGGCTGAAGAGCTTGCTCAATGGCGAAGTTGGTTCTTGCTGGAGATGGTGCAGAATATATCAGGTCCGAAGGAAGCTGTGTTCTTTGCCTTGGATAGGGCCTTTATCACATGATCTATGGAGATGTGAGGTGCAGGACAAATATCGGGGATGTCGAAAGGCCTTTAGGGGGGAGACGGGATGGTGAAGTTTGCACTGAATCTATCTGCTAATAGGTTGGCTAAGTCAACAGGATCAGTGTAAGTGATACCGTTAAGTACTAATTCGGAACAAACCTGGGCTTTGCCATGGGGGTTCCTGACGTAACTGATGAAGGCTTTGTGGTTTCCCTTTGTTTTGGAGGCTAGTTTTGATTCATAATTGGCTTTGGAGGTTGTCACTAGTGTTCTGATTTCCTTGTTGAGGCTAAGGAGGGAGTTTTTCCAGTTTAGAATTTGTTCCTTTTTACCCTTGTACAATAGTTTCTTCCTTTTGTAGTAAAGTGTGTTGATAGTGGATGTCCACCAGACAGGTTTGTGTTTCCTTGAGTGGCAGGTTTTAGTTCTGTTGGTTATAGCTGAGTTCATGCAGTTGTACAGGTGCTTGTGTACTACTTTGGCATACTGTTCAGTATAGTTGTATGCATCCTCTGAGGGGTTGTGGTGGTGTGAAGCTACTGATACCATTCCTTAGGAGGTTGTAGTCAGCTTTTGAGAAGTTTTTTTTAGCTTTATTATGGCTGGGGGGGGGGGGGTTGGCTGGGATAGAAACTTCGAATGAGACAGACCGATGATCTGATCTCACCAAGGAAGAACATACTGTGGGAGTGGTGCAGCTGTTGCCCATGTTGCTGAGAACCAAGTCCAAAATGTTATTTCCCTTGTGGGTGATGACGAGCTGGTCTAGTGTGTTAGAACTGATGAAGTCAAGGAATTGTTGGGTGAGTGCATTAGTGCAGGAGTAGTTCACGCAGTCTGTGGTAAGGTAGTTGAAGTCACCAAGGATCAGGGTGTTAAGGGATACCTTTATGGAGTCAAGTAGATCCAGTCAGGAGGAATGGTTGTCCTGAGTTGTAGAGGGGGGGGGGGGTCTGTAGCTGGCTTTACCTTGGATGGGTGTCTCGCCAACTGTCAGTTGCACCTGGAGTAGTTCCAGTGCTTCATGCTGGCAAACCAGTCTGGAGGTGTGCCTGTCCTTATTGAAGATAGAGACTCCACCACCCTTAGTCTTCCTGACCTTATTTTGGGATTAGAATGTGTGGAATGAGGTAAAGTCTGGTAAGGTAGGGGTACTCTCTACAGCCCTGAACCAAGTTTCTGTGACCCCACAGACGTCTACATCTTCCACTTGAGAGCTTCCAGTGAGTGCATTTACAGGTTAGGGCTCCTAGCATTAAGCAGCAAGACCTTCAATTTACTTTTTGACAGATCTTTTATGTTGGTAGGTTTGTCTTTGGGGCTTTGCTTAAAAAAGGCACAATGGGGAAGGCAAGAGCCTTGCCCAGAATCCGTAATCCCAGGGGCGACAGGTGGAGGCTATCTCTGGCAAAGCATTGAAGCTTGTCAGCCATGTCATCCCAGGCAGACAGATACTGGATCCCCTTGGAATGACACCAGAAACTAAGTCAATTTGTTGGTATTGTGGTATTATCCTTGGTGAAGGTAGGATGCTGCTTAGGGCTAGGGTCATACCTGCCTGGGACACACACACACTCTGAGATCTCAGTCATGTCTCTATTCATATAGTCGAGCGAGGTACGTATCAAGTCATTTACCCCAATGTGGACAATAACGGAGTCATACTTGTACTTGTTGTGGAGAGACTTACGTGCAGGATGTGGCAGATTCCGGCACCAGACAGACAAGTGACCATGACCTCCTCCTTGTAAAGCTTAGTGAGGGGTCATAAGTGTGTCTCACAACTGAGTTGCTAATGACTAGTATGTTTGGTTTATTATTTTGCCTTATGGGCTGTGTTTGTGAGACACTGCTGTGTTGTCTGCTGTATGTCATGTGTTTGGTGTTGTGTGTGGAATGTTTGTGAGTGTGTTTTGGAGGTCTTTGCTCTTTAGATATGTTTTTATTGAGGGCCTCTGCATAGGTGTGTGTGTGTTGTGCTTGGCTATGTAATGTGAGTGGTGTGGTGTTTGTGCTGGCAATCTCCTTTTTGTCAGGAGTACTGACTGTGGCGCAAGAGAGCATAGATTCCAGGTTATTGATGTATGTTATAGATGCATTTCTTGCAAGTAGAAGAATTATGTACTAGGAGAAGAGGGCTGTCAGTAAACATGAAGCAGTTGATACACTGTCTCAGTATGCCCATGTTGACCAGGCTGGCAGGAGTCACTGATGGGAATTCTCCAGACATAGTGATCCGAATACTTGGGCGGACGTAGGGAGAGAGGGCTTTGATAAGGGTTTGTCCACAAGAGTGTAGACTGCAAAAACCTTCTTAAATGTAAAGTAATTGACCTGAAGCCCAAGTGCTAAACCAAAACTAAGATGCTTAGAATAACAGATAAATGTAATTTGGCTACTAACAAGCAGTAATAAATGCAGTAGAATAGAAGCACTTGAACACTTAAGAGCACGCAACAAATCAGAATTAAGGTAATAAAGTAGGAAGACCACAAAGTAAAAGCAGCTAAATAAAGTGTATTTTTTTTCTTTAGTTGGAGACGGAGGAAACAAGATAGTTGAAAATTAAGAAAATAAGGGGGGTGGCCTTCCCAAATGCTCTTTCTGTACTCAGTAGACTGTGCTGATGAGATGGGGCTAAAAGGAGTGTCCAAAATCAAAGAAGCAAGGGAGGGGGTAGTCATTCCCAAATGATCTCACTGTACTTGGTTGTGTGAACAAATGAGATGAGAATGGGAGGAGTGGCCAAAATCAAATTAACAGCGTGGGTGGACAATTCCAAAGTCACCAATTTTAAGAGTAAATCAACACTTGGGTGGGAGAGTGGGAAAAACAAAATGCAGACAGAGGCCAGCAGTAAACAGTGACGCAAATAAATAAATGCAGTACCGTTTTATCAACTATCACTGAAATAGATCAAGTGTAAAAAAAGTATACATGTGATGTTGTCCTATCTCGCCTTCATTCTTACTAGGTTGGGCTTGGATCTGTTTCTGCCTTTATATTCAAGCTCAAGGTCTTCTGCTAGCTCATGGCTAAACCCTATCCCAGCATGCACTAGAAACCTTCCCCAGATCTTGTTTGCTGCTAAACAAGATCCTGTGCCCATTTTGATAGCTCTGGCTTAATCTGTTTTTCTGATTTGACCCTTAAAAGAAAATTTTTGTTGTCTGTTATTTATCCTTATTTAGTTAGGATTTACTGAATAATTCTAATTCCGTTTTTTTGTAGCTGTTTTCTGCTATTGTCCGTCATCTTCTGTTCAGGCCTTGTTGTCCCTCTCCCAACTTTTCCTTTCAAAGATAAATAGCCCGTTTAAGTTAGAGGGCTCTTATTCCTGTTGTTTGTATTATTCTTTGAAGTACCTTTCAAGACAGTTTGCTTAAGTTAGAGAGCTGCCTTTCCCTTTAGCCCGTTTAAGTTAGAGAGCATTCTTTTCCATCTCCCAAGCATAGCTCGTTTAAGTTAGAGGGCTGTGCCTCCCTCTAATTCCCTCTAGTTACCTTTTTTTCTTCAATTAACTTTGGTATTAGATATGCTATTTAAAAAAAATGTTGTTGTTGTGAAAACTTCTGGTTAATTTTCCTTTTCTTATCTAGTTAGTTGCTAATTTTTCTAGTTTCCTTGTGTTTCTCTGTAAAAATGTCAAATAAGGACTCAAAACCAATGGGTTTCAAAAAAGGTGAATGCTGTGGAAAGGAAATGCCCTTAAGTGAGAGACGCATGCTTTTGCGTCTATTGCCTTGGAGCTGTCCACCTCCAGGAATCATGCTCTGTCATGCTTTTAACCACAGGGCACTCCTGGAGAGGAAGAACAAATCGATTTTAAAAGGATTATTGAAAATCCCCCCGAGGCTTTAGAAGAAGATCTGGGTTTATTTAAAACTGATAAGTCTCCCACTTTGAAATCAGACAAATCTGACAACTCTGGCAAGAGATCTCTAAACCTTCCACACTGGATCCAATAAACATTCAGCTCTGACACCACCAACTTCGGTGAGATACGGAGCCAGTTTCCAGCCTTGGAGCCATTCTCCCCTACACTCAGATCACCAATTCTGTCACAGTCTAAGTCTCCAACCCCTTGACTTGGTCTTCCAGGAGTCTCTCTGACAACGACGTGGATTGGGTGGTATCGAGGCTATTGAGGACACCAGAGCTGGCCAAGTTGTTGTCCGGTCTAACCCCAAGGGCTTCGGATCCTACTGCATCCACCTCTTCTGCTCTGATTCCTCCTCCAGTCTGATCCCTGACTTCAGAGTCAGAAGGTCCGGAGCTTATTTTAGTGGAACCCTCGGATCTGAGAGTACTACGGGATCTTCAGGATATGACCACTGCTCCATCATCCTTGGCTCCATCAGAGCTCGAGGAGTCTAGGAGCCAATGGTCTCCAGTCGGGTCCGGGGAGGCGAGTCGGATCGGCCAGTTGTATCCCGCCTTGCCTCTTGGGACATCGGCTCAGGTGAGCTTGGGCCCTACCTCGGCCTCGGGTCCATCTCCCTTGATTCTGGGGGTTCCCTTTCTTCTTTGGAGCCAGGGATATTCTCAGATCAGGAAAGGGGGGCTTTTGAGGTGATGAGAAGAGTGCTGTCTCCACAGACAGCTCTGATGTCATCTCCGGATGTTCTGCCCTTGAAAGCACTGGTATCTGCCTCTATACCCTTGCATCCACAGGGATGCAGAGATCCGAGAACTCAGGATGCCCCACAGGGCACCCCCCCACTCTTCTGAAACCTATACAGAGTACCCCTCAGAAGAGATTATGCAAGAGGAAGCATTTAGACTTCCCAGAGGAGTCCATTACTTCTGATACAGACCTCAAGGAACCTGAAGGATCCTCACAGTCACCTTTTGATGATATGTCCTTTGGAGACATCCTGGAAATGATAATGCATAGAGGTGGCTGGAAGTCCGCCAACCCTTCACCAGAGGAGTCCATATACCTGAAGGCCTTTAGATGTCACCCTTCCACCTCTTGGGTGTCTCCACCTTTTGATGAACTTATGGACCTAGTTTCTCGGAAGGTGTGGGAGTTTCCAGATTCACTGGAACCTATTCCTAGGAGGCCAGACAAATTTATCACATCCCTGTCAGACAAGATCTTTTTAACCAAGGGAGTCCCAGTAGATGCTATGGCTGTGGCGGCAGCAACCAAGAAGAAGCTCTCAGAGACGACTTCTCTCCATCCACCGAACAGGGAGTCTTGAACAATGGACAGATATGGAAAGTGCATTTCTTTCTTCAGCAACTTTTTCCCTCAGATCGCTGAATTACCTTATTCATTTTACTAGGTTGCAGAGAGACCTCCTGAAAGAGCTAGGAGATACTCCCCAAAGTTCAGTAGCTGAAGGGGGTTTCAGACAAAGTGTCCTCTCAGCTCTCTACCTTAAACTCAGTTATCAATGCCTCCATGAGACTCGGCTGTTACGCAGTGAATGGAGCAAGTAGAGCAGCTGGTTCTGGAATTTCCCTATGGAGGCATTCTTGGATGCTCTTGTGTGACTTTGCGGAGCCCTTTAAATCTTCCTTTGTGAATGCCCTGTTCGATAGCTTATCTCTGTTCGGGCCCAAAGTCAAGGACACACTAACCAGGTGTGAGCAGGAAGGAAAGACTCTGTCTGCTGTAGGAATCCATTTTTTCATGCCTACCAAACCTTATTCCAAAGGGCAGAAATGAAGTGGCAAAATGTGGTTCTGAAAATCTCAGAGACCGTTTCAAGACAAACATGGTGAATCTTATCCCAGGGGCAGAGGGAGAAGTAGTAATGGAAGACGCTAACCATGCGGCAGATGGGGGTCCACAGAATCAGGGCGACAGAGATTCTTTCTTTTGTAAGCCCTTTCAGTGCTCCTGAATGGAGACTCATCTGTCCATCTCTGGAGGCAGTCTGGGGCCGCTTATCTTTGTACCCAGAAGCCTGGCAAGGAGTAACCAAAGACAAATGGATACAAAGCTTCATATCCAGAGGTTACACCATACCCTTTTCCTTCACTGTTCCAAAGATAAAAAAAGGTTCCGGACATTCCACCCAGTCAAAGGGAACAAGCAACTTTAGAAATTCAAAAGTTGCTAAACAAAAGAGTCCTCCAGATGGTCCCCGCAGACAAAATAGGATCCAGAACCTACTCAGGATTCTTTTTAGTTCCAAAGAAAACAGGGGACTGGAGACCAATTTCTGGATCTTAGCAATTTAAACAAATCAGTAAGAAACTCCAAGTTCTGAATGGTAACACTGCAGTCAACACTCTTTTCTGGGATAAGACAATTAGACGTGTTCTGTAGATCTCCAGGATGCGTACTACCACATAAAAATGGACAGGCGATCCAGGAGACACTTGCGCATTCGGCTGGGAGCCAGTCACAACCAATTTTTAGATCTGCCCTTTGGCCTCACTACAGCCTCCAGCGTGTTCACCAAATGTATGGCAGTAGTCGCGGCTAACTTGAGACACCTAGGATTCTGGGTGTTTCCATACTTGGATGACTGGCTCCTAACTGCCACGACCAAGCATCTACTAATAAAAACAAGAGACACCACCTTGCAACTCTGCTTTCACTTAGGAATTACAATAAACTACGAAAAATCTGCCTTATTGCCTTCTCAGCATGTGGTATTCATAGGGGCAGAATTAAACTCAACAAACATGATGGCCAGAATCCCTTCAGAAAGAGTTCAAGTTCTGAGATGCCAGATTTCATATCTTCTAACAAAGAAAAAAGTTCAAGCAAAGATAGTCCTAAAAGTCCTGGGAATTATGGCAGCAGTAGTAATTCTGATCCCCCTAGCATGTCTGCACATGAACTGCCGATGTCCCATAAGATAACAGAAACATGCAAGAAGAACCTTTGTTGGTGGCTTTAGTCCACTTAAGTGACTTTAGGTCGACCATTTGTACTTCCCCAACCACTGGCCACAGTGCCCATGGACACCTCTCAGGGTGGGGGGGTGGCATTATCTGGGAAAGACAGTTCAAGGCACCTGGCAGGATCACGAGGCCCAGTGCTTCTAGTGTTGCAAGCATTCCAGGACTCTCTTCTGCTGGGAACTATTGCGATACAGACAGACATGTCAGTTGTATGGTACATAAACAAACAAGGAGGAACCAGATTTTGCCCCCTTTGTTGAGAGGCCCTGAGAGTATGGCAGTGGGCGACCTCCTCCCAATGTTTTCTGATAGCAGTGCACGTCCTGGGGAAATACAGTGTGATTGCAGACAGACTCAGCTAAGTGATTCTTCTCTCTTCTTCTACCCTTTTCTAAAGATACCATTCCCAGTTTTATCAGGTTCCTGTCAGAAGAACGAAGAAGCATTATGTCGAATGCGTCTTTATCGAACTGTAAATGTCGAAAATGCAAAATGACAAAGCAGCTTTTAAGCGAATTCTTTCCCCTGGGAAAGAAGTCGCTTGGCCGCTTCCATCACTTTGCCGTTTTCGGCATTGTAGTGTGATCTCTGAGTTGGTATATTTAAGTAGGGGGGTGTGGGGGGAGAAGCCCCCCACTTAAAATAGTGTTTAGTGTTTTTTTTTTCTTCTTCTGGGGAACAGCAAATTTTTTTCTTGGAAAAAAATTCTCTGTTCTGGCTGTTCACTCTTTTTTTGTTCTTTTGTGGTCGATATAACAGCATTTGATCTTTTGATTGTTTGCTGTTATAACATAGACCCATTTTATCTCTTTTACTATATTCACTACTTCTAGTACAATTGGTTTAGACTTTGATGACCATTTTCTAGCAATTGCTTTTTTGGCAGCCGCCATAGTTACTCAGCAGGTCCTTACTGTGTCTATGCAATTCTGATTGTATCATAACTCAAAAAAAATAATTTCATTAGTTATACCAGGTTGCTCACCCAGTATTTCTGACAGAGTAGTCTCCAGGGAATTTTTAAAGTCTACCAACTTATTACACTCCCAGAAAATATGTTCCAGTTAGCTCTTTCTTCCCCATCACACCTTTGCTGTCTACCTGGGGAAAAATTCTTTGGAGTCTACTCGGAGTATAATAATACCTGTGTAAATACCTCCAAGCAAAGATCCTAAATCTAGACTTTATGCATATTTGGGAGACATAAATATAACCCCCCCATTGTTTCTTTGTGAATTGATTATCCAGTCTCTCTTCCCAATCCTTTCTAACTTCTGATTGATTCTTATAGATATTATGCAATATTTTATATGCTTTACTAATTATTCCCTTTAACAGCAGCTTATGTTCTCTATTTTACTAAACTCTACCAGTGTTGGTCTTTCACTTAGGATCCCCCTATTTCTTTATCTTTGCCTGTACTCTGATATCAGTCCTTGATAGGGAAGGCAGTCTCTAGTCTGCAGTCCAAATAAATTCTTGGCCTCTTTCCATTTTATTAACTTTCCCTCTCATAATTATTTGCTCCCAATACCTTGGTTCTTTTGCCAAGTTTCTGCAATAAATTCCAGCCCCCTGTCGTCAGAATCTCATTTCTCCATTCCTATGTTGGCTTGGTTCTTAGAGTTATTTCTGCTACTTTAGGAATATAATATTCTGTATGGTTATTGTTACTCTTCTTAAGGACCTGCATCCAAAATCCCTGTCTTGCCTTGTTTCTTGAACCCCCCCTCCTTTTTGTCATCATTTATTTATTGGCTAGTCTAACTGGATATATGTCCATTTTCAGTAGAGGCCCGGGGAGAAAAGCTCCGATTATATACAATTATACATTAAATGCAATTGTATCATAACATACAATATATGCAGTAGCAGGAAGTGACATTAAACTTGATTTAGGTCAGACATAAAAAAGTGTACAGAGTCAGTAAGAGAAAAAAAAAAACTTAAGATAACATATAATATGAAAAAATAAAAAATAAGCAAGGTTAGTTATTTTACATCAGAGGCCTGGGTACAGGCATGCATACTCATGTTTGCTTACAGCTAAGTTGAAGGTCACTACTTCTAGACTAAGTCACTTAGAGCTGAGAGGCAGGCTCCTTTAATACTTAGGTAGTGGTTGGCATTTTTAGTTAAACCAAATAGACATCATAGGACAGAATAGATGGGATGAGTGAAGGGAGTGGGGATAGCGAAAGGGATGTTAGTCAGGGTTAGAGCAAGGGCATAGCCAGTGTGTTATGAGGTATTCTTTGAGATATTTTTTGAACAGCAATGTAGAAGAAAGAGAAGAGAGTTCAGTAGGAAGTTGGTTCCAGGCTTTTCCCACTGTGTTAGAGAATATAGAGTCTCCAGCCTTGTTATTACATTTAGTAGTAGAAACTAGTAGCTTATTAGCTGAGCGTAGTGTTTCAAGATTCTTGTATGGAGTAATCAGACTAGAGAGGATTGGGGTAGGGTGATAGTAAGTTGTTGATAATGAAGTTGGTTCTGCAGTTCTAGCCATCCCAGCTGTTTAAGGTTGTGACAGTGATGGGTTCTAAAAGGGGTGCCTGTGGCGAATCTGGCAATGTTATTGTAGCTGGTTGCTAGTTTGCTCAGGTTGTTTTTAGATAGGTTGGTATAAATGGCAGAGGCATAAAACAGGGTGGAGTTAAGGTGGGTTTAGGCAGTGGTAGTTCTGGCCAATGGTGTGAGGAAGGTTTTGATTCTATAAAGGGAGCCTAGTTTTCTGTTTACTAACTTTATGGTAGTATTAATATGATCATCATAGTTAAGGTGGTGGTCAATTACGATGCCCAAGAGTCGAGTTGTAGTGTCTGGGGATATGGTAGTTCCGTTGTTATAGGTTACTGTAAACTGATATTGTGGAGACTTTTGGGTAGGAGTGAAGAGCAACAATTTTGTTTTTTTGGGGTTCAGGAGGAGGCAGTGTTGCATAAACCAATTTTCAACGTTATTAAATACTGTTTGAGTGAGGGTCTGGAGTGAGGAAATAGAATTGGCAGAACAGATTAAAGTTGAATCATCTGCTATTGTATACAGGTGGCTTGTGGAGTGTTAGCTTTAAGATCATTAATAAAGATAGAAAAGAGAAGGGGACCTAGTATAGGGCCTTGAGGCACTCCAATATTAACACGGAGGGGTGTAGATTATTATCCCAGAGGACAGCTTGTTGTCTGTTATATAAATAGGATTTAAACCAGAGTATTGCCTGGGTATCAAGTGATAAGGCTGTTAGTGTGTCAATAAGTAGGTGATGATTGACCATGTCAAAGGCTTTTGACAGGTCAATAAATAGTGCAGAGGCAAGAGAGTTATTATTGCGATTTTTGTTTATGCAGTCAGAAAAGGATAGCAAGACAGTAGTAGTACTGTGGCGAGGTCTAAAACCATGCTGACAGTTAGCAAGTAAATTATGAGAGAGAAGGTGGAAGAGTAGCTGTCGGTGGATACATTTTTCCATTATTTTAGCTAATGGAGAGAGTAAGGCTATTGGTCAGTAGTTAGAAATCTCATTAGAAGAGCCACCCTTATGCAGAGGGATAATGTGCGAGACTTTCCAGATGGAGGGAACTATTCCTTCTGAGATTGTTTTGTTTATAAGGATGGGTATAGGATAGGCAATGACTTTAGATGCTATTTGTAGGTATTCAGCTGGTAGACAGTCAGCTGAGGGGGTGCACGGTTTGAGTTTTTGAAGGAGGGAGCAGATGAGTGATGTTGGTACTGGTTGTAGGTAAAAAGAAGGAGCTGAGTTATTTGTGCCATCTGATAGGCTAGAGCTAACAGAGGGCAGAGTATTTGCTAGATTTTGAATAGCTTCAGTGAAGTAGTTGTTGAAGGCATCAGCAATTTGTTTAGAGTTATTCTGGGTAATACCTGATGGGGTGGGAGTTTTAGTATGCCCTGGCTGAAGCAATTTGTTAATGCCTGACCAGAAGTTTTGTGGTTGTTTCTGGTGGGTCTGTTGTAGGTGAAGGTAGTAGTTCCTTTGGTTGAGTAGAATTTCCTTTTTGGTAGAGTTTCTTAATTGTTTGAAATAGAGATGGTCAGCTGGGTTTTTAGATGCTCTACATTTAGCCCATATTTTATTAAGTAGGATGATCTTTTGCCTAGTTACATTAGAGTGCCATGGAGCGACTTTGGTCCTAATACGGGTTGAGCGAGAGGGGGCATGGTAGTCAAGGATTTGTAGGAATTTTGTACTGAAGTAGGATACTGCTTCATCCAGCTGAAGATGATATAGAGGTGACCAATCACATGCCTTAAGTTCATCTTGGAAATTCTCTGGATTAAAGTGGTTTTTTGAGCGTGAGGTTTTGAGGAGATATGGAGTGAAACTATGTTTTTTTTTATTTGATTATATAGGTTAGAGAGTGGTCACTAATGTCGTCTGGAAGGGTACCTGGTCTGTATGTGTCGTTGTGGCTATTTATAAGGATCCAATCTAGGGTGCTTTCTTTACTGCTAGGCTTATGGATTCTAGTGGGGGTGGTTATAATGTGGGAAAATCCATAAAGATGTATGTGGGTGGTAGGATTAGAGGAGCTATTGGCAGTCCAGTCTATATTAAAATCACATAATACTATGGTTTCCTGAGGTAGATGAGTGGAGAGGAAACTGAGGATACTTTCAAGGGTACTAATGTTATTTCCAGGGGGACGGTAGGAATAAATTATTTAGATAGAATTACAATTGTTGATTTGAAGTTTGACCATAAGGATTTCAGCATTAGTATTTGAGGGTAGGTATGTATTGAAGGTCATAACTTGAAGTTCAGTTTTTAAAGAAGATGGCTACTCCCCCACCCTTTTTGGTTTTCTGATCACAACGAAGAATGTTATATCCCTTAGGGGTGATTTCCTGGTTCTGAGTAGTAGGTTTTAGCCAAGTTTCTGTAATACAGAGGATGTCAAACAAATGTATATCTAAGAGTGCATGAAGGTGGGTTAATTTATTGTTTATACTACGGATGTTGAGATGGGCTATGAGGAGGGAGTTCGACGGTTTTGTTGGGATGTGGGAATTAGAAGTTTGATTCTGGGGGCTCCTGGTAGTTTTATTTGTGAGGCCAGGGTTTGGATGAATGTCACCATCTAGTAGATGGTGTTGTTGAGGTATTTGTATAGTCTTTAGGAATTTAAAATAGCTATTTAGGTTTTTTATCCTGGAAATAGATAATATGGTTGGATCTATGGTACTTTGGAAGTATATAGATGGAAATAGAGGTTATGTTAATGTGGATGTGGGAGATTATTTGAGAAAGTGATTGTGTTTGTTGGTGGGGCAGGTGAACTTCACTAAGTGAGCAGTGTTCATAGATGGTTAAAGAATATGGAATGGTTAGTGAAGCTACAAAAGCTGTTATGAGTAGTAGGTTTGTATAATTTGTTTTATACATTTTGGCCATAGGCAGGTAAAGGATAGGAGATAGTGTAGATTGAGGGAGGGAGTATAGTATAAGATATAATATAGGTAGTGATAGGAGAGAATGATGGAATAGCAGTTTAAAAGTTGTTAGTAAGTATAGTTGGGGTGGAGAAGGTAGAGAGAGTTAATATTAGTGTAATGTAGCTGTAAGGTGTGGTAGGGAGTAGAGGTGTGATGGCTAATAGGGAGAAGACAGTGGTTGGGTGATGGGGAAAAGGGGTGTGGTTATAGAAATATAAAGTTAACAGCACAGGGGGTGGGTGAGATATGGGAGTAGGGTAGGGGACCAGAGTGAGCCTGCAGGGCGAACGGAGCGGGTTAGAACAAGTGAAGATAGTGCAGCATAAAAAAAGTATCAGCAAATAGATATCTAAAGAATGAAGGTAAGTGAGTAAGTAATGAATACTTTAGAGAAAAAAAAGAGACTAGGATAACAGTAAAGAAAGAGAGTTTGAGATATAGCAAGGCGGAAGTGGGATTATAGATTATGGGGGTATAGCAGGTAAAGGAAGGAGGGAGTATGTTACTTTCGAAATTAAAAAGGAAAAGTCACGTCAGTTTTATATACTGAAGCCCCAGGAGATTAGGCTACGTCTAGAAGTATTAAGTGTAGGTGCTGCCACCTAGTGGTAAGAAGTGGAAGAGCAAAGGATAGTAGGCAGAAGAGATATAAAGGTGCAAGTAGTAAGTAAGTAAGAGATTTACAGGGTTTAGAGAAAGGAAGGGGGGCAGTAACAAGCGGTCTACTGTAGGCTGCTTAAAGAACACACACTCAGAAGGCCAATGAGCACTATATATGAGGATTAAAAAAGTAACAGTTTAGTAGAAATAACGTTGGGTACATACATTCACAAACAGTTTATATTTGGGAGTCCTCTCAGTAGGTGGCTAGTAGGAGACGCAGACTAGCAGGCAATTTCTGGGAGTTCTTCTGGGTTTAAGTAGGAGGTATTCCTTTTGAGTGTGTAGGCAGGAAGGGAGTACACGGGGCAGATAGATTCACAAACAGTTTATATTTGGGAGTCCTCTCAGTAGGTGGCTAGTAGGAGATACAGACTAGAAGGCAATTTCTGGGAGTTCTTCTGGGATTAAGTAGGAGGTATTCCTTTTAAGTGTGTAGGCAGGAAGGGAGTACACGGGGCAGAAAACAGGAGGCGATTCCGAGCAGCCTGATCACAGGACTGGTACTGGGGAGATGAAATCCAAGCAACGAAGACAAACCACACTGGCAACTGTTTTATGAATTAGCGCTTTCGTTTACTGGCAAATTGTAAACAACTTCAGATAAAACAACCATCTTAATACATTCCTTAAATAGTACAATATACTCTGATGTCATAAAATACATAATTAATTAATTATTTAATTAAACAGCAGATTTTAAAGAGAGCCTACCCATATAAGACCACAATTTTGAACATTTGTTATGTTCTATTAGCAAATATTATTATAAAAAGAAAGCATATTAAAATAAAGCATACATATCAATGTACACATATATTAATAGTGTAAAAAATAACTATCTACACAATGCTTTCAGTTTCAACAAACTTTTTATAGAAATCATTTCATTCAGCCCCGGTGGTGAATTTGCATCAAGATTAAGCTGCCATAGAATTTCTTTTTCTTCCAATTTGAGGCTAGATGGACCCCCCCCCCCGTCCAGTATCATAAACACAATCAATAATGACAAATTGAAAATTGTGACCAGGATTTTGTATAGCATGTCTAGCCAAAGCATTACAAGAATTCTGCTTATTAATGGCATAAATGTGTTCATGCACTCGATGTTTAAAGCATCTATCAGTTTTGCCCACGTAAAATGATGTACATAGGGCACATAATCCTAAATAAATAACCCCTTTAGAGTTACAATTAAATTTATTGTTAATATAAATCCTGTGTTTCCGTATTACAATAGAACTGACAGTCTTGATATATTTGCACCAGGAACAACATTCACACTTATACATTCCACAATGTGGTTTATAGATGTATGTGCTTCCTTGTTCTAGAATCTCCTTCAAATTCAAACCACGTCTAAAGGTGAATTTTGGTTCCGATGCAATAATTTTATTAATGTCAACATCATTAAGTAAGAAAGACCAGTTTTTCTTAAGAATGTGTTTCAGACTTCCTACATCCTGAAAAAACGTAGTAATGAAGTTAGTTATTTTAATATGGGTCTTTACCCTCTCTGGGTATTACAGAAACCACTGCTTTCTTCAAGGATGTTGGTGCTTCTCCTTCTCTTAAAATACTGTTAAACGAAACCTTCCAGATCTTTGCTTCTCCTCCTCTTAAAATACTGTTAAACGAAATATTTCAGATCTTTATCAGTTTTTCCCTCCTAGCTTCCAAACTTCCACAGGAATACCATCCATTAATGGAGACTTTCTTGTAGATTGATTATACATCACCATTTTTATCTCATCCCCTCCTATCCTAACTGTTAGTAATTGAGCCTCATCTACCTCTAACCTTGACATAGTTAATCCTTCCATAAACATTTCTTAATTTCCGTATTTCTCTGCTTTATACATATTTTCTTGAAATTTCTGAAATATTTCTAGTACCTCTATAAGATCTGTTGTTATCTTCCTAGGCTCCCTAAGCTTGGTAACAACCCTTTCTACTTTCTGTTGGCTGACTCGGTGTGCTAAAGGTTTTTGTGCTCTGGAGTTATCAAAAACATTTGCTTAGCAGTGATCGTTCTAAACTCCTATATTACCGAGGTAATCCCTTATTTTCTGTTTAGCATTCTGCAGTTGCTCTCTTCTTGTTCTGTGAGTTTAACCCTATTCTGCAATTTTCTAACCTTCATCAGTCTCTCTAAAAAGTCTAGTTACTTCTTAACCATGTATCTCTTTCTTTTATTTTCACCCTGGTTTTAAATTCAACTTTAATTTTATCCCATTGGCTAATTATATTTTAGAAAAAATTTCTATCGTCTTTAATAACTCCTGATTAATTTCTACTAACCATTCATTAAATTCCTCTCTTTTCAATAGTTAGGTGGGAAAGCGCCAGTGTGCAAACAGATAATTTTAATGGCTGTGTTCTCATACATGGCTCTAGTGCTAGTTTGGCTTGAGACCTTTCTGTTGTTTCAGAAAATGATGAGAACAATGGTGATTTCCTAGCTGACACGGAGTCCAGTCACTCTGATTCTTTGGAAGGTGAACCTGAGCTTAAGTGCAAATAAGAGTTCATTTTTCCTCACAAGATTACTAGATTTAATGATGTTTTTGCTTGGAAGCAGTCAAAAAATACCCCAGAGCTAGGCAGGGTAAGTGACCTTATAGAGAACAAGATGCCCAATTCTGTGGCAATCCCCCTTAATTAATAGCCTTGGAAGATGCTTATAAAGCTGTCTGCTTGACACTAATATCTATTCCAGCAGTACCTAAAATGGCTATGAGAAAATATAGATCTCCTTCGATATGACAGCTCATTTTCTCATTCAACTGCTGACACAGCTGTGGTCTCCCCAGCTGCTTGGTCATATAAAAAGTTCTTGGCTTCATTTAATCCAGTGCCTCCTGACAAAGAGGGAAATGGTTAGATCTTTGGCACAAAAGGATGTCTTTTTAGTAATCTAGCCTTTAAAATGTTGAGGTATCTAGGCTGTATGGGGAGGTTTATTTCACAGTGTGCATACCGTTTGGATGATTTTGCTGAATCCTTACCCACAGAGCACAAATCTTGTATAAATGAAATTCTTTCTAATTTGACTTGGGTTTTGAAACATGCATTAAAAGGTGTGTTTGAATGTGCAGATACAGCACCGAGAAATGCTGCGTCTTCTGTTGTATTAAGATGGTATGCTTGTTTATGTAATCAGAATTCTCTGATTTAAATTCTGAAATTTTGAATGCACCTTTAATTTCTATGTTGGTGTTTTGGCCATCTGTTAGACATATTCTGAAACATTGGAGTGATAGAGGCAAATTAATGCATTGGGTATCTAGGATATTTCATGCATCCAAGTTCTCCTCAAAGAAGACGTATTCCATTAAGGGGCATAGCAAAGAAAAATCTCAGCCAAACAAAAGTTAGGGATCCAAAAGGAAATGGCAGGAGGATAATTATTCAAAACCAAACAAGAGGGGTTCCTTTCCAAAAAAGGCTCAACACCCTGCAAAAAATGACTATGCTGAATCACAGCACACCCCTAATCTCCTCCTGTCCTTCCTTCTCTTCCTCCTTCCCCAGCCCCCCAAGCCTTGCAGCCTGGCTGCAAATAGTCTCAGATAAATGGGTTCTGAAAATAATTTGGAGAGGATACACTTGGCAGTTGATATAAAATCCTGCCCCTTTCATGGGAATTCTCCCACACCTACCAGACAGAGCTGTTTGCTACATCACATGGTTGAAGCAGGGGTCATAGTACCAGTTCCTGGGGTACAGAAAGGGAAAGGATTTGATTCCAGAATATTTTTGGTACCAAAAAAGGAGCACTCATGGAGACCTGTCCTTTCTAAACACCTTTGTAAAAGTTCCAAAATTCAAAGTATTCATCTTACAGTTGGTCTAAGCATTGCTTCAAGACAACATTTTCATAGTGACTCCAGATCTCAAGGATGCTTATCATATTCCTATTGCTTCCAATATCGTGACGTTTTTGTGATTTGTTGTATCTTGGCATACAGTATCAGTTTTCTGCATTATCTTTTGTGCTGTCTGCTGCACCTTGAGTGTTTACAAAGTGTCTGACCTCAGTGGTTGCCTATTGCGAATCCTAGGCATCCACATTTTTTCCTTATTTAGATGGCATGCTGATTTGTGCAGATTTTGTACTCAGGTGCTTGGAGTCCTTAGGCAAGGTTGCAGCTCTCCTTTCCCATCTTGGCTTCAAACTGAACCTTTAAAAGTCCTTCCTCAAACCCTCTCAGTGAATTGTTTTCCTGGAGTGTTGAATAGATACTGCAGAAAGGATGGCCTTCTTACCAGAAGAAAAAGTTCAAACTTATCAGGGCATTTTCTTGGATTTCCCTACTTCTAGATGTGGCATCAGCAAGCGAGTTCCTCAGAATTCTAGGCCTCGTAGCATAACTAATCCTTATGACACCACTATCCAGACTACACATGAGAAAAATTCAGTTGTACTTGAAGAATTGTTGGACCTAGCACCTTTATCACTTGGATTTCCTGGTACTAGTACCAGGGTTTATGAAACAGGAACTACAGTAGTGGAGGGATAAACTGTCTCAGAATCTGGGGCTCACTTTCTCTCTTCAGACCCCAGTTCAGTCTTTCCAGATGAATTATTCAAATTTTGCTTGGGGAGCAGAGTTCATAGGAGTTCAAGTGCAAGGTTTGTGGGGTCCTTAGGAGAGCAAAATAGCAGCAAAGGAAGACGTGGTTCTCTTCCTTTGCTGCTATTTTGCTTTTCTGGTTGGTGAAATGTGCTTTTTCCTGGTTAGGGTCCTCAAGACACACCAACATACATAAAAGTAAGAGAGATTTTGGCATTTTTTCATGCCTTAAAAAAACTTCCCCACTTATGGACTCCAGGTCCTCTTCTAGAGTTCATAGATTCTACCATGATGTAGTACTTGAACAAGCAAATGGCTACAAGGTCATACCCAATTTGCCAGTTGGCAGTGATGGCCTGGGACCTGGTTGTACAGCATTCTTTGACTGTTCTGACTGTGTTGTTGAGCAAAACACAGTAGCAGATAAACTAAGCAGATCCTGGACAGACCCTCACAAGTGGAAGCTCCATGTAGAGGTCTTCCAGGACTTGATCCTGATGTGGGGAATAACTCAAATAGATCTGTTCACAACCTTTCAAAAGAGACAGCTGAAAAATTTTTGTTCAAGACATCCTTGCAGCCTTGGTTGGAAGACAGACACAGTATCATTCTCATGGTATAACCACATCGCCCCAACAGTCAGGAAATCCTTCTATGTGGCACACCTCATCATTAAGGGCTTTGCATTCAGAAAAAAGGAGGTCATTGTCCCACTGTACTCATCCCTCATTAGACCCATTATAGAATGCAATACCCCGTTTGGTATGTACCTCTCAAGACATCTGCAACAACTGTAAAAGGCCGCAGAAGCACCTCACTAAAAGAATCACAGGCCTAAAGCAGATGCCCTATGTTGACAGTCTAAAAAAACTCCACCTATACGCTGTCACATATCGTCTACTCAGAGGCGATCTCTGCTTAACATACAAGGCCATGTCAAACCCAGAGCTGTTGGACATGCTATACTTAAAGAAATCCCAATCCCTCAGAGACACACGCTCCAGGGATCTAAACCTTGTCATCACAGTGAACAAAATATGCTGGAGGGATAGGTTCCTGACTCAGAGACTCCCCAGACTCTGGAATAGACTGCCCATACATGTAGAGCAGAGCACCTCTTTGGCCCTCTTCAAAAGGAACCTTGATGATTGGGTGGGAGATAGGAAATTCACCCCGGGGACCATGTCAGTCACCCTGCTAGACAGGGGTCCAGGGAAGTAAATACTGTGGGAAGAAAATAGTCAGGGAATTGTTATGGCTAGGCTTGTATAGGCCCTAGGGCCGATAGCCTATTACAAATCTATGAATCTGTGATTGGGAATGTTCCTGAATGCATTTCCACCTTTTCCAGTGATTCCCAAAGTACTTCTAAAGACTCAAAAAAAATTATCAGTGGCCATTATGGTACTTCCCTTTTGCACCAGGCAAAGTTGGTTCTCCCTTTTAATGCAATTGGCCAAGGGCATTTACCACAAGCTACCTCACAGACTGGATTTGCTCACACATCATCAGGAGTGAATGGCATACTCCAGCTTAGAGCAATTGCAACTGACAGTTTTGATGCCTTTTTAGGTATATGTTCCATCGGGATTTGCAGCAGGTAATTAAGGAGGCAAGAAAACCTGCAACTAGAAGATTTTACATTTACAAGTAGAAGAGGTTTTCTAGGTGGTGCCTAGCCAGCAACAGAGGTCCCGGAAGGGTTTCAACTCCTCTGGTTTTGAAATATTTGAGCTACTTAGAGATGGTTATCATGTGCTTTTATCAAAGTGAATCTTGTGGCCATCTCGGCTTGTTTGCCCATGGATCCTCCTCTTTTGTCTCTTTTTATGGTTAAACAGTTTGTAAAAGGAGTGTTGCACAAGAGACCCACTTGAAAGCAAATTTCTCCTCACCGAGATCTCATTTTTGTTCTTGAAAAATTGACCTTACCTCCTTTTGGACCCTTCTGTCAGGCTGATTTATGGTTCATCAGTTGGAGGACTGTTTTACTGATTGCTGTGACCTGAGTTAGGTGAGTCTCTGAACTGCAAGCTCTCATGGTGGGCCAACCCTGTCGGATTTTTCACAAGGACAGAATTGTGTTATGCACTAATCCATCATTCGTGCCCATTGTTATTTCTGAAGTTACCTTGAATCAAGCCATCAATTTCCCAGTAGTCTATCCTGATTCAAAAACACAAGAAAGAAAAAATTCTGCATACCTTGGATACGCACAGGCAGCTCAGGTACTACCTTGACAGAATAAAGCCCTTCAGAAATACTGATCTGTTTGTCACCTAAATGGGGCCTAAGAAATGTCAGCCTGTGTCCAAGCAAGCTGTTGCATAATGGTTAACGTCTGCTATTATTTTCTGTTACTCCCACCATGGTAAATCCCTTCCAGACAAGGTTAAGGCTCACTCGACTAGGGCCTTATCTACTTTAATAGTTCATGGAGTGGACTCTAGAAGCAATCTAGAGGCAGCAACTTGGTCATCTATTCATACCTTCATAAAGCAGTGCAAACTGGATTCCATGTCAAGGTCCAGGACAGGCTTTGCTAGAATCATTTACTTGGGGGCTCCTGGATCCTTATTCTTCCACCTCCCAGGTTGAGTTGAGTAAGATTTGGGAATCTACCCAGAATGCTACTGAGGCAGTAGGAGTGATGAACATAGTACAGCTGCATAAGTCTTACTTTTCTGTAACAGTAAATGTTCAAATTCCTCACTGCCTCAGTAACAGCGTCCACCTGCCACCCCCATGTTGTTTATAGCTGAGCTGGCGGTTGTTGGATTTGTTTTTTATACAGTATTGTATTAAGGTGAAAATTTACTCTTGCTAGATGATTCTGGCTGTAAGTACTTTCCCCTCCTACTTTGTGGAAGCGAAAAAGCCTGAACACTCATTTCCTCTGACAGCTGTAGTCTACTATCACAGGTTATGCTCAGCCAATCAGCTGTCACAGAAAGAGAGTGGGGAGGGAGTGTGAGCTTTTGAAAGAAGGCCAGTACTGGTTTACTTTAGTAGTTAACCCAAAATGTCACTGAGGCAGGAAGGAATTTGAGCATTTAATGATACAGGTAAGTAGGGCTTGTGCAATTGTACTTTATCTCATAGTTGCATTGGTTTGGCTTATTACAGGTGTTTAACGTATTTGAATATGTTTTTGCAAGGAACCAGTATTTTGTCATTGTTGTTTGTGCAGTGCAACAAGCATTTTTTTGATGTCAGTCAGTTGTCATGTTTCTGTAATGTGATCTGCTTTACCTTTTGCCTATGCCATGGTATACATTATTTGACTTTAGTATGCTGATATACATTTACCTTACATTTGTCATGACATCATTTTAGCTTTATTATGCATGTTCACTGTGCTTGAGCAATAACAGCCATCGTTATGCTTGTGCATCATGCTGTCACTTGATGTCTGTACACATGAGCTACACAGCTGGTAAGTATTGTTTTGTGATGTATGTGATGCACTGCATGAGTTTCACGTTTTTCACTCAGTATAGCTTTTGCATAGCTTGAGTACTACAGTGCTATGTTGAGCCTTGTGTACTGACAAGTGGCACATTTTTGTTCCACAACTATCCCATATTTAACCCATGCATATATCATTTAGTTTTTATGCAGTGACATTGATAGCATTTCCGTAGGTTGTACTGTATCTTAGACATTATGCAGGACAGCAGAAACACAATTCCTTGACTCTTTGAATATGCTGTGGTTTCTTAGCTGCAACTATGCACCATTCATACTTGAATGGTTATAGATATGTTGAGGCACTATGCGCCACTTTGTCAGCCATGACTTTCTGCACCTTTTGCTCTCTGTTCTGCCTCTATATATTGGAGGCCATGCTGGGAATGCTGGTATGCCTTTAATGGTGCCAGCACAATCTTTCTAAATAAGATATGTCCTGACTTGTACTGTTGTTTGGTTTGCACACCTCTTTCATTATTTTTTAATGCATGTGTCATAGTCCCTTTGGTTTTATTACATACTGCTGTCTTTGACTCAAGTGTATGTCATTCTGTTTACCGGTACCACCAAGAAAGACAGCTTGGGAATCTGTCCTACATGCTGAATCGGACGAAAATAGCATTGGTACTTACCATGATGATAGATTCATGTTGTCTGATTTTCGTCCCTTTCAACCTCCCCTCCCTCCAAACCTCTTGCCAAATTGATATATTTATTTTATGGATGGCTTTCAGTTGAGTGGTTGCCATGCCACAGCACTGTCTCATAAACATAACCCCTTTTTGTGTAGCCCTTCTTAGCAGTTTTGGATTTAGGGTCTCCACAATTTTTTCATACATAGGTTTGAATACTTGGATATAGGGCAAACTCGATTTGAGGTATTGGGTTAGAGTTCAGGGACTTATAGGGGAGGAGTCAGAGCCCTGGAACCGTGGAAGCTTCAGATTTGGTGATGAGGTCTGATCCAGTTGGATCTGATGTCCAGTATGTTGAATCGGATGAAAATAGGCACCATTAGTTTATAGTTTCATAGTTTAACTGCTGCAGCTCTTTAGGTCATTACAAGTGCAGACTCTTAAATACCATGAATGAACTTTTTATTACCCCCACGCAAGTGTCTAAATGTGTTATAAATCTGTGCATACTGTTACATTTTCTGAACTCTCATGGTAACCTGTTGAAAGTATTTAGGTGTTATTTGAATGATGTCATTATCCTGTCTGAGAGTGTAATTGCATTTAGTTTTAAGCAAATTACCCTTGTCCCTGGTTTGAGGATGTGGTGTCTCAAGTACACAAACAATTTTTGATCTAAAGTCATCCTTTAAAATCACTCTCATCATGAGGTATCTCTTACCCCTTAATACCCTATAGAGAATGTCGTACAAGTTGATATGCTTTAATCTATCACAATAAGATAGGTTTTTAAATACTATATTTCCTTTTGGTATAGCACCTCTGTACAAAATTCAGTACCCCTATCTTTGCAGACGTTAGATGAAAAATAATTGGATTATATTCCAGAACTGGTCTTATAGCAGACATGAATAAGTCTAATTATCTTGATGCAGTAGCTGTAAATATAAGGCTGGTTTGTCTCATTGCTGTTTCTTATA